>NW_022709610.1:1210795-1261436 GCF_011630105.1 Anneissia japonica | reverse complement strand
CTGGCAAAGAAAAAAAAACTCAGCTTCCACCGGGACTCGAACTCGGGACCTTTCAATCATACATGGCGAAAGTCATACCTACTTGACCACGAAGGTGTCGTGGTGAGCCAGTGCCAGTGGAATCTAATTTCTTTTTATTCTGTTAACGTGTCTGACGTCACAATTGGAAGTAACACTCACATGAGAAATAAGAAGAAAATTATTGACTTGGTTACTTATGCAACCAGGTGAAATAGTTACCGTAATATAGTACCGGTACACGATATATTTATAATTTATTAACATTGCTAAGCTATACGTGCAGTTTTGATTTCCAGAAAATGAAAGTGGCAACCACTAGTAAAATCAGTGTTATGAATAATTTTCATGAAATATGGGAAAATTATACATTGCTTAAGGTTGTCCTGCAATGTGAGTTGCATCGACACAAGCAGTTTCTGATGTCGTCTCTTATTATTCACCTTCACCAAATACAGAAACAAAATGAAAAAAAAAAAGAATCGAAGCTTTCGCAACGCTTAATATAAACAATGAACATACTAATTGAGTGATGAATAATGGTTAATTCAGAATAAAAGCCTTATCAAAGCAAATCAAAGAAGCACTTTTTTATACAGCCATGTTCATAGTGCTGCGCAGCAACTTTAGTATACCGGTACTATGTTTATTTGGGTCTGCTATAATTTTCGCTGTTTCTCAGGGTCTTCTGTGGATCCACTAGGACTCTGTGAGGGCCCGGGTGTATATCAACTTTAAGGGAAACAAAATACAAGAAGTTTATTTTCCACTAGTCCTATAAACAAATGACGAAACCAAGGCAATCTCGTAATCCGAAGGAGGAGGTGATGTGACCAGATTGAATCTGTGATATACCAACATTCACTCACTATATATATATATATATATATATATATATATATAGACACGTATATGATTAAAGATCATTAGGAGGAAAGTGTGTGTGCGGGTATGGGTGTGTGTCTATGTATGTAGTATAATTTTTTTTTTTAATATTTCAGATAAAATCACTCCTTGTTATTATATTACAGGCCCGTATCCAGGGGGGTTTTATGGTTCGGGAGAACCCCCCTTTTCTAGCAAACTTCCCTGTTTTATGGCGAACCCCCCTCTTCAAATTTCCCAAATAGGTCCTCCAACCCAACAAATGCACTGCAGACCCACCCAGACACAGATGCTTTCAAACATATCTGCTTTTATAGCATTTTTAGACCCATAAAGCACAAAAATCATCTTGCTTGGGGGGTTTTGCCGACCCCACCGGGGCTTCGACCGTGGACCTCACGCCCAGACAACCACCCCCCACCCCCAACCTTGGGCTACTGGCCTGTATTAATGACAGCGAGTTGGAAACACAAGAGACATAATGTTATCTGTAACAATTACCGCGTAATACAACTTCAATTAATATGCATCATTGACCGTAATGAATGCGAAGTCTATGTTTTACATTTATGGGTTTCCTGTAATTGTAAGTGTACTAAATCGTGACGGCATTTGCTGATTGTAAATTATACCATACATAATTTTGATGGCATTAGTTCTACAGGCGTAGATATTCTTTATGATTTGCAGATATTATTTGAAAAAAGGAAATAAAGCTATTAGTTCACTACTAACATAATGAAATTTGTACATAAATATCAAAGAATAGAAACAATTATAAAATTAGCCTCGATTATGTTTTAAGTGTAAAAAAATCATAAAAAGTTGTTAATTTCATTATTCACAGAAACAGTTGTCTATCCTTTTAAATTTGATCTTTTTTAATTTTAGGCCTAGTTGTATTTTAATTACGATTCATTGCAATAAAAGTTAAATTCTCTTTGGTCAGGTAGGCCTACGCCATATATTAAGCAGAAAAATGAAAAAAAGTATACAGTAACAAGTGTTTTTTCCAGGTCATAGCATTTGGTATTAACTTTACACTGTAAAATCCAATATTGTCCCATTTTGGTGACACGTTTAAAAGCACGTGTGTTATGTTTAGCCTAATGTTTTAGGATTGGCGGTTTTAGCATTAAACGTGATTTGTTTGGCATTAATGCTAAACACGTTAAGATTCTAAGCATATTAGGCTACAATATATCCAAACACGTTTCACGTTCGACTTTTAAACGTGTCACCAAAGATTGCATGGAGCTTTTTTTTAATTTCTACACGCTGTTTTTGCAGTGAGGGAAGCTTGTGCAAATAAAATATAAAAGTCCAATATAGGAATTTGAAGTCCTTGAATAAAGGTTCCATCAGTATAAATTGTGTATACAGTCTCTAAAATTAGTGGTATGAACAGATTTTTAGACACGCATTCCATAGACAGAAGTATGCTCCGGTATCTCTTGAAAGATTTTGTTTATTTCCATCGACCGATTACTGAACCCTGAAACATAATATTCGACTCGTAAAAGTAATGTTTGCTAACGTTTAAATTTACAGTACTTCTCTCACGAGTTGAAACATTCAACATGATGATAATGATAATAGTGGAGAGGTGTAACTTGTTGGTGGATGAGGTATACAGCGGTAGGCCTAGCTTCATTAAAAATGCTTGAATTCCAATCCGATGATTTAAATCTAGTGAAACTCTTTTTCTCATAATTATCCAAACGACTATATTTGCAAAGCCTCGTAGTTCATAAGACACCACATTATTTATCCTATTGAAGGGGGACCTAAATATTAGGAGGTTCATCATCTATGATTAAAAATATGTACCGTATTAGTAAGTACTCTGGTGTTCACACTGTGATTGCTTCGATGCAGCATGTGATCACATGTATACTCTGGCAATACACGTACGTTCGTTAGCATGATACTGTATTGCATACTGGAGATGAAATAGTAATTTACTTTGACTTTTCGAGAAAAAAAAAACATGCAATTTATAATAAATTTCAATTTAAGGTCATACTCTAGTAAAATGAATAACAAATTGTTGATGTGTGTTTTGGAATATAAAGCGTGTGTGGCTGATATCTATTTCACATTAATTTAGTTCATAATTTTGGATTATGATTAAGTTAGCTAGCTTTATTTGATTCATTATGGGCCTATCTCTTAAACTTGATTTAATGAGGTAAACGATAAGCTTTGACTTAATAGCCGACGAGTGCATGTTGGAATGTAAGTTATTACCTGACATTATATAATTATTTATAAAATATTCCAACATTTACTACTTCATTGACAATGTATAGTACCACAGTGCTAGGTCCACTAATACTACATTTATAATACTATACTCTACTGCTTCTACTGCTAATAGTAGTAGTAGTAATAATAATAATAATAACAATAATACTAATAATAATAATAACGATAATAATAATAATAATAATAATAATAATAATAGTAATAATAATAGTAATAAAATAATAATAATAATAGTATTAATATTATTATTATTATTATTATTATTATCATTTTATTATTATTAACATCATAGTTGCTGTTGCTGTTAGTTCATATAGTAGAGATAATAAACATTATTAAAATACTGTAAATACACCATCGGTTTCGACAAGAAGAGCACTTACTGAATGTGACGCTAAAGCTAATGTACCCGAGAGATGGCGGTACTAATACACCGGCACTGCGCGGTTTCTAGAGTTTCCAATCGCTTAATCAGGGGAGTGTATCACTAGACTTATGTTACATATTTACTCTCTCCTTAAATTATAAGCTTTCTTTCATCTCTGAGATCTTTCATTTTAGTTGATAATTCAAAATGGAATTCGCTGAGCTATGTATAGATTGACACTACCTAGTTTATTTGACGGGAGAACAGTTGAAGTTAGTAAACTTGACGGACGTGTTCACAAAGTTTTGGCTCATCATACCAACCGGACTAATGAGTATATTTGAATAAGCATCTATTTAACTGAACATGTTTTACCGAACTGAAAAAGCTTATTGCAAAATCGAATGCAGTGATCATCAAATTGATCTAGTGGAAAAACGTATTGTGAGATGAGATCAAGCAGCCAGAACATGCTATGGCTATTATGTTTCCTATGAACATGGTTATTTTTTGAATAATGCTTGTTAATGCTTCAATTCGTTAGCTGATGATGATCACTGTGGCTTGCAAGTAGAAGTATTAGCAGGCGTTGAGCAGGAACCCGAGAATGAATGTAAATCGGCCTCCCTTTTAATAGTAATACCATCCTGCCTTCAGGTGAGTGCCAAAATAACTCGTGTGCGTCCTACTTCATAATGTTATTCATACAGGAGTATTTATCTCTCAAATCAAAAAAACTAAATCAAAATGACTGCAGCTGCTGTAGTAGACCTTTTATATATAGTTTAGCATATCACGCAATAATACACATGTTTTGATTTTAAAATGCCCACTAAAAAAGTAGGCCTATATCATACAACGAGCATGTAATGCGCATGCGCTTTAATACCGGCAATATGAAGTGCGTGTTATTTGTATATTCGTTTGGGCAAATGAGTGTACAAATATTAAGCTTCTTATTGTTAAGTGAGCTTTGGCGTATGCAGTTCACTTTATTCGCCACATTACATGAGTTAGAGTGATTTTAAGTGCAATCTCTCTTGTTTCACTTTATACAAATAGGCCTACATTCTTAAAGAATGTATCAAGGCAAGCATATCGATTTATAATACCTTTTATGTATGTGCTGTAGTTTAACGACCAGCGTTATATCTTAGTATTCATAGTGGCTGGAATTTGTGGAACAAGACTATGACCGTGATTTCAATTTAACTATAATTTAAGTGGTCTTAACATGGACATGCGTACTGCGTGCAAAACATCGGCCAGCATCTTCAAGCAGGACATACACTGTGCACGACGATCGTTTCATGGAGAACGCTCGTAACGAGGCGCGCGCAACGGATCGTTTTATGACAACCCGTTCAGTCTAACATCGAAAATCAGCAGACGACGTCGTGTCGCCAAGCGCTCACAGCGAGCGGAGATACACTCGTCGGCCAACAGTCGTACGATCTCGTACGACGCGGTGTTGATTTAGTGAATTAGCCGAATATTAATTTAAGAGTTAGTAATTATATTTCTATAGCGCAAAATCCGTCAAAGCGCTCTTCAAAACAAGGACAGGGCAAAATCAATCCAAACAAATGGGAAAATATAAAGATAAGAAGAGACAAAAAGCAATAATCCAGTTGCATTTAGACTTATGATAACTGTGGAAACGTTCAGTTATTTATTCGATAATATTTCGCGAGCCCTAATAGCAGTGCTGAATTAAGGGGGCTTCATCGTTTATGAATATTACGGTACGTTACAATATGGAATGTATAGGGCCTATAACAAATAGGCTCCCAGAGGGGCGTGTGTCGAGTTTGTGTACTTTAGCTACTTTCAACTCATCCAATTCACTTAAATCAGTGTAACAGTCTTAGCTAGCAGCTTTCTGTGTTGGCAGTTAACTTGAATACGGTAACTGTACAAGTAACACATTGTTGACTTTTTAGTTCTTTCCAAGACAGGTCTTATCTAGCATGGAATCATATTTCATAAACTTACTTTTCTTTTTTATGTGGCTTATGACCCATTCTATCATTCCTCCACCGGATTTACTCATACAAGGTAAATTGCCAGACGACAGCTAAGTGTCTACTGACCCCCGAAAAAGCAGTAGACACAAAACGACATGACACGAAACTAAATAGTAATAATAATGAAATCTAATCAAACCTTTTTATATTATATACGGTATGATCTCAAATATTAAACTTACTAAAAGATGACTAATGACAATTTGTTTCTAGTGCAGTAAAGTATTCTGTGTTGGCTTCCTGTGGCAAAATGGAAGTAAATTCGACTACATTATTCATTTTTATAGGTAATTATGGCAACGTTTGCGTAGCCTATAAATTGTAGTTTCATTATGCCAATGGCTTAATAACATTAGCCGAAAAACAATAGGAAGTCTTTTTAGATTATAAGATACCTAACCGTTAGATATTGTCTCTGTAATCAGTAGAATCTCCTGCATCCTTTTGTCTGCTCAAAGTTTCTTTACGTTCACCTTACTTTTTCTTTACTTTACATGGCGCTTAGAGACCTTGTATATTTGCCCTTATAAATCGACCTATTATTATTATTAATATTATAATTATTATTATTAGACCTATTAGAACAGAATATCCATAAGACTATAAGAACAATGTTTAAGATATCAATAAAGCCTTTCAATTATCATTAATCTTATCATTCTCTTCAAAAGTATTTGGCTTTCCATTCCATTGACATCACTGAATCGACATACGCACCTAATTGCAAGCGACCAATTTGTTGCAAAACAAGGATACGCGATGTTTAAAAAAAAAACAAAGTATGGGGAAAATTATAGATCTTTGGATTTCCAGAGAAAGTTTAAGAACATAAGAAAAGCCGTACGTAAACAAAGATTAAATCAAGCATATACAAGTACACAATAATAATGTGAGGATGGATGTATTCTCTTTGACTTTCTTTTCTTTCTTTCCGTTGATGTTGCCGCAAGGCGAACCTATCTCAAAATTAGCTGCCTAATTCCATGTATCTGAAGTGACACAAACATTAACTACTCCAACTTAATCTTAGTTTAATGCGTTAATTTTCTTAAAAGAACGTTTTTCCACTTGTTATAAATATTTAACCAATGTGCAGTGTTCGGTCGATTGATGACATGCCGACACTTCTCCTCTACAGTAAGACATTCACTTAAGGACTCAAAACGTGCATCCAATATACGTGAAAATGGAAGTCCCAACAAAACAATTCAATTATAGATTTTCGAAACTTGGAATAATTCACATCGGTTTAATTTTTAAAAATCAACGAAATATTTATACACTTTTGGAGCATTAGACAGTGAGAATGACTTTACACAAAATGTTTTATTTTAATAAGATGTTTATGTATCAACCAACAATAAAATAAGGCTGGTTTATAATAACTGTTACTTAGCCCGTAACACATGGTACCGGTAGTTATTTATAATGTGTTCATCCAAGTATAAGACAATACATAAGGAAACACATTATTGAAATAAAGAATGTGGACCTCAAGCTAGGAGCATTACTGATGGCGACGCACAGTGGGCCAGAATTGTTTCAAAGTGTGCCAAAAGTCAATACTCATAAGAAAATACTGATTATGTTCATGTTAAGACTGTTTAAGGGGTTTTCAAACCTGCTGAATTCAATTAAACTATTTTTAAATATGTATGACGTCATCAAATTATTGTTTTTTTGATTGGATGAGTAAAATATTCATTGTAATACCTAGGCAGATTCATATTTACCTTGGTTAAGAACATATAAGGGGTTTTCTAACCTGTAGATTTCAACGCAAGCATATTTAAATATGTATGACAGCATTAAAGTATTTTTTTTTATTGGACGACGTAAAATTTAAGATCTAGACAGAATAACTTGCCAGAGCTCAGTATGACACGAATGAGGGTTTCAAGACCGGCAAATTCAAATTAGAACATTTTACACTTTATGTGACATTATTAAAATACATTTCTTCAAAGAAAAGAGTTGAAGGTGGAGTGTTAAGAAGACACCTGCAGTACCCCCTTAGTCCGCGTCCACCCCATTAGTCAGTCCTCACGAGTGAAAATAAGCACAAAAGATCAAGGTCAAACAGACTGAATTTACCTAATATCGCTATAATTTGCGTGATCAATAATTGTTGTATTTGAATGCATGCTAAATAAATAAATGAAAAAAAGAAATTAAATGAGCGGTCCCACTTCATCGGGCATTTACCCCCATCCCAACACTCGCCCTTGTCATCTCTAGAGGCAATTTGGCTTCAGATCTAGGATGGAGTCAAAATGTTTTTAAAAAAAATAAATAAAAAAATAAAAACAAAAGAGAAAGTTTCGGAAAAAAAATGATTCCTAGAATAATTCACCTCAAAATGAAAGGGGGTCGAGGTCCTCCCCGGAAAAATGTTGTTTCCTAAATGGCGAGAAATGAGATTTCCCGACTTTTGAGGTGTATTTTAATGACATTTAAGTTTTTTAAAGTTCAAGATTTTCTCTCCCTTGAAAAGAGTCATGTCAACTTTGTCATTCTTATTTCAGTAAACAGGCCTATGTGTGTATAAAAAAAATGAGTAGTTGCATACGTAGGCCTATTTTGTCTTCCATGAACCGATGAACACCAAATAGGACGGTGGTGGGAAAATGTTGATTCCTATATGTCAGAAAACAGGTTTTCTCAACTTCTGAAATTTTGGTTTCCCTCTCTTGACGTTTTTTCTGAATCTGAATCGATGAACCCTAAAGAGGAACCGGGGGAGAGGCGCGGAATCATGTTAGCCCCTGGAAAATTTTGATTCCTAGATTGCGGGAAGTGAGCTTTTCAGACTTCTGAAGTATCTTTTTAATGACCTTTAATAAAAACAAAATCAAGGTTTACCCTATTGAAAACGGTCAGGTAAATTTTCTGATTTTTAATACAGTAAAGAGGCCTATTGTGTGTGTAGAGGTATAAATATGATTAATTGCTTACGCATTCTTTTTTTTTCTTCTTTTCTTTTCTTTTTTTTTTTTGTTTTTGAAACGGGGTCATCCCCCATCAAAATTTTGATTGAGCATTTCCGACATTTAATTGTCCAATTGTAACACAAAATTCAATAATCAGCTTACGGGTCCTGGAGAAGTAAGTCTAGAATTATTTTTTAAATATTTATTTATTAATGTTTTTGTCCAAGGGGGAGTGGTCAGGACCCTGACCCCTCCAGATCCACCAATTATCTCCCTCCCCAATTCACTCCTAGATATGACACTGGAAATCGAGTGTACTTGTTTTTACATTTGGCACCCAATAGCTGCAGGAATGATTTTATCGTATACCTTAATTAAAAAACGGCGCTTTTGTAAGGGGGAGGGGGTATATTAAATCGCTTGCTAAATGCAGGGTGGCAGATATTGGCAGCTAAACTTGGCATTAACGTAAAGCTTAGGCTCTGCCAGAAATGTTGGTATCAAAAGCATGACGAAAATCGCCGGCAATTCTAACTTTTAAGTTGGTTTTACGAAAAAAATGTTTTTAAGCGTTTTTGGCTCATATTTAGTGTCCTTTATTCTAAAAACATACCAATAATGTCATTTTTTATATTACTATCTAATTTAGTTAACAATAGGTAGTATCAAGAAGTATCAAGTTGACTGCTTTCATCTAAGTAAAGTCATAGGGAGTTTTTCAAAACTGTCAATTTTATCATTTTACGAGTAAAATACAACTTTTTCATGTTCACATGGTTATATCACACAATGAAAATTCACTAAATATGAAATTTTTGGTGGATTAATATAATTTAGGATGTTCTCGACCTCAAACAATCTTTAAAAGTTGAAGATGTCACATTACCTATTTTCGACTTTTGGCACACTTTGAATTGATTCTGGCCCACTGTGCGACGTAGTGTGAACATTCATTGGAGGGTTTCAATGCACAGGCACAAAGATTAACATGTCCAATTCTTCTTGGACAATCAAGTTTGGTAAATGACTAATGAGTTATAATAGTTACAGTAATATAAAGATACTTTATAATTGTAACTTGCAAGGTATTGTCATCAGAGGTTCCCGAGGAGATCAAAAGTAAAGAACATCGATTCTACTGCCCAATCTTCCCTGCTGGTTAATCTGATTTACAAGTGCGAACTTTAATTTCTACAAGTCTTAAGAACACTTTAACTCAATCCAAGGCGTATTATACATACCAAGGTCTATAGTGAAGACACAGCCGACCGCCTCTAATCTTAGTATGAATCACTGTAACATAAACTGAAGCTTCTTTGTTTTGCTATAATCTCAGGTACCCGTACAATTGAAAGACGAATAATAATTCGTCGCTCACATCACGAACTAACACAATGAAAGTAGATTGTGTTAGTTCGTGAAATCACAGTAGCGCGTCAAAACGAGCGCGTATTGGTTGTCAAGCAAATTTTGTATTCTTTACCCACACAAAAAGTCCTTAACGACAACAGCGCGTATTTTGACGCGCTTTTTTGATTTCACGAACTAACACAATTGAACTTAATTGTGTTAGTTCGTGATGTGAGCGACGAATTGTTAAAAACATGATACACATCATTAACTTACTGAGTATAGAAAATTACAATTTGATGGCCTCAACTTGAATGGCATTGATGCAAATTAAAAAAATAGTACCAAACGGAGCAGATGACTCTTCAGTATACGTTCACAGAAAGAATGGACCTTTCCGCTAAGCCTCGCCCCTTGGATGTTGTTGCTAAGGTCCCACAAGACGACAGTAGGGAGCTTTCGATTTGTGCGACGACGCGACGCTAGAACGGAATCACTCATGCGTGTGACCGTCCAACCTGGCGTCTTACGTTCTCTGCATACGTAGATTTGGCCAAATTGCGTTCCAGAATCTGCTCGACGAGGTGACCTTAATGTTCTCGCATGCGCAGATGACTTTTAGTGACGTCATTACGTTCTACGTCCTTGGTCCTACCGTCGTCGTGCAATCGAAAGCTCCTTCTGTTAAAACATACGTAAACACGTGTGTTTGTGAGACGCGCGCGTATTTCTAGTGCTGTTCTGATTGGTCAGTTGCTAAGTTTGATTGACAGTCCGGAAAGGTCTGTTAGCTGTCATACCTGTTCTCTGGTCATACTAGATACAATATGAAGAAATCCATTAGGTGCTTAAGTGTTTAATTGAATTAATAAGATTAAGGTAAAGTGGAAAGATGCATTAAATTCCAAGCCATGGTGATATCCACACTGAGGCCCAAGGTTTCGTAGCGAGAATAAACGCAAGAACATGATTATGTACAGTACTTTAAATTTAAGGACATGAATTGTAATTTACTAATTTATCGCAAATACAATAGTGTTCACTAAACCTTAGGGTATGCAGGCCTATTTTTATGCCTATTCCGAAAGAGATTCGCTTTAAAATAATCTATTAATATTAATTAGGGTAACTCCCAAATCGCCAAGGGGAAGCAGCTCTCCCAGACGGGGCCATGGCCCCCGTACCCTAACTGGCGCCACCCTTGGAATTGAACCGGGTTGTAAGTTTATGTAAAGATACGTGCGGTTAAGCGTGCACAATGTGGCTACAATGTGAGTATTATTTAACGTTGTGATCAGTATTGGCAGTTTTATTTATCATATGACTCACAGATTCGATGGAACGCGCTGTATGCACAATGGAGATTTTAAGCATCCGAAATGTAGTTGCTAGTAGGACAACCCACAAGAAGAATACAGTTAATAATAATATCCGCTGTATTTTTTATTTCTTAACTTTTAACTTGTCTTTTTTTTTTTTTTTTGGAAGACTGTAATAAATACAGCGTGACTTGTTTTTCTAGTCTGACCCCGTACGTGTTGTTATGTTATCTACTTTTAACTTATAGCTTTCATGATTAGTTATTGCATGAAAGTATTAATATTAAATCCATGGTTTTGTATCTCCAGATAATCAAAATTACGCATTTGTTACAAATAAAATAGGCCTACATACGTGGAAGTAACACCACAGATAAGCCTACATATGTACGCACGTAGGAGGGAGAGTTTTGATTCAAATACTAACCGAGTTTATTGGATTGAACGAGTTGGTTGGTCCAAAATAGTGACAGTCGTACCTTACATTCGTAAACTTTTCTGTTTGTGGGACTTGCGCGTATTCTTGGCCACGCCTGTGCCATAACACGTGCTGATTAATCAGTTGTAGGTTTGTGACACACCGGAAAGATCACAACGCAAACCTCAGTGAAATCTCCAGTTCGCACACGTTTAGAGGTTTACAAATTTGCCAGATCAAGTAGGCCTATACAGTAGTCATTCTTTTTAACGAACATTATACTTCTTCTATTGTGTGTAGTGCTTTCTGTAGTCTCTTAAGTTTCATCTGTTTCAAATATTTCTTTTGGATTGCCATTAATTTGGTTAGGTTAAATTTGAAGTTGTCAGATCATAGTACTTGGAAAATAATTGAATTTATTACAGGTTTTTATTTTTTTTACTAACCTCTTACCAACTCCGTATAATTTGTAATCTGATTCGTTGTGTGTCACTGCAATGAGCTTTCAGACCGACAGGATAAAATGTTGTTTAACATTTTAACGTTTACTCATCCAGTTTATTTTATCTCGCTGCCACTTTTTGAAAATCACACTACAAGTTAAATTCAAGATTCCCCCTATATGACCTTTCTGAGTCAAGGCAATGTATTTTATTTCTCCTCTTCTCGTGTCAATTATTACTTGCTTCTTGTATTCTGTTTTCAATTTACTGATTCTCATTAATTCGTAACTTATACATTGTATATGCCATCAGCTTATGTTAGGTGATTCCTTAAAATATAAAACATATAAATTCATACGATTCATAGAACACAGAGAAAATAAAACAGGGGTTAAGTTGCTTTATTAGATGACGCTGTTACAAACCGAATATATTATTTTATTTATCTTTTCTTTTTATTAAAACAAATTTATACAGGATACAATTTCAGACACGATGAAAATCTGTTTTTGAAAATGGTCCTGTTTAACACAATTATCATAAAATATAAAAATTAATATTAATAAAATGTTCAAAAGTGCAAACATCACAAATCCCTTCGAAACATTTTACAAAATGGTTCTATAGAACTGGTAATTTTTGAAACATAAACTAACTTGAGATGACCACATGGAACAACATAGCCCTAAAGTATCATAAAAATTGAAAATAGGTCAGGCTACAAAATATATAGACAGAAGACTTAAAGGCATGTAAAAGATCATGTATTAGGCCCGCAACGCTGTTGACTTCAATAATTACCCTCATATTATGATACAAACGAGACACCATAAAAATTCAGTCCATTAACACACAGGAACAAACACATTTAAGAACAGCTTATTTCCATGATGTTTATGTTCAATTTTTACCTATATGTATAGCTTCACAACACATGAACAATAATGAACTGAATCTCACTGTACTACAGTAACACTTTTAGTAATACCGCTGTTGACCAATTTTAAAGGTCTAGTAACTCGCTTATCATAACACAAACATTACCTTTATTATCATTATTATAATTATGATCACCACCATCAACATTAATGTTATTATTATTATTAGGCCTCATTTCTAATTGATAATAATTATCAAATTATTATTAGTTACTGACTTTTGCTATAATTTTTATGAAATAGTTATTAATATTTCTCCTTATCGTATTTTCTTCCTACATTAGGGCCTACGTGTAAATGTATACTACATATTTGCTATTTATAAAATATCTGATTTTGAGAAAGAAAATGATCTATCAGCTTAAGAAGACCTAAGACTAATATGTTAAACAGACAGTGGCGTCACGCTCATGCGTTAACGGGGGGGGGGGGCGGAGCGCCAGGGCCCCAGGTACGACGAGGTGCCCGACATTGTAGTTAAACAAAATTGATATCATGGACCTTTAACAAAGAGCTCGGCTTCAACTTAAGATGTTTAGATATTTGTTTTTTTCTGATGTCTTTTTATAATTACAGTATTATCATATAATTTCACATTTATTTTTTTATATTATCTCATGTATTAGTTGATACATTCTGATAATTGTCAGTAAAAAATGCAACATTTCTCTTACTACTTTTTTAATCAGATCAGATCACACTAGCTGCATCAATAGCTTCATAACACACTGCCAGGTGCCACGCACGCGGCTCATGTCAGTGGGATAGGTTCGTTCCTGGACGGCAGAAATACGCATTCTCATGAAAAATTGTGGATTCCTAACAGATATTCAGTTGTAAAAATTCAACCCTAAAGTAGCAAACAATGCATTTCCGGGTATCTAGGGAAAAAAACATTTCGGGAGATGCCCCGGACACACCCTACCCAGGGGATGGGTTTTTAAAACAAAAGTCTTACTTGTTTGTCGAACTTGGCATGTTGAGGGTCCCAATAACAGTCAGCGCCAGGGCCCCACAAACTCCGTTACGCCACTGTTAACAGTGTTTAACATCACGTGAATATGCCTATCCCTACCCATCATGTGCTCTGGTAATTATCACAGCTTTCCACTGATACAATAATAAGGAAACTATTTTATGCCTTGTTTGCAAATACCATGTTTTTTATCCGTCTGTAAATGATAATTTAGCCATACAATACATTTATTTAAATGACTGTATGGTTAAACTCTTACTTATTAACACACGTTGCTCACCATTTAATAACACTGTATTTACAACACCATTTTACTCATCTTCAGTACTGTCTATTTTCTACGAACCTTTCACGCAATCAATATAAACCCTATAGAATTTGAATAAGTAACGTTATTAAACGACACGATCGAAGACAACACAACGGTAATCTTACAAGGAAGATGAAATATTCCAAGTGGCCGAACTTGAGCAGTAATCTCTTTCAATGATACATCAAAGTCTCTAGTAGGTCTATCAAAATCAAGAGCCAAATAAATGAATAGCAAGGGATTATGGGTAATCTATGTGCAGAATGATGAAATATTATTTTAAGTGCATGCTGGGAATTATCAGACGATCAATTTAATGTTAATACCTGCGACAGAGATAAAAAGGACTATTAGTTTAGCCTAATCTCTAATTACATACAGTACAGTACGTAGGCCTAAGTAATACTGTATAAACTTCCATTCCCATAACACTGTAATACATTTTGCCGGCTATATAAAATAGGCAGAATACAAACCAGTGAGTCTATCATATAATTACAATTAGTAATCATATCATTGTTAAACATAGTATTATCTGGAAATGATCATTGAAGAGGTGAAGGAGAATAAATTTGAAATCATTTCAGTACTGTTCCTATAGAAATGCACAGCTTAACTAAAAGTAAGGGAAAAAAAGTAAGTTAGACTAAAAGTAATGGAAATTTGCTTCCATTGGCTAAATGGCACGAGTTTACCTTTAAATAATGTACGGTAATGTATGGTTAAATTATCATATATTAATAGTAATTTATTCGACATATTTTAACTTAATCATAATTCCACAAACAAATGCACAAACATAAATTGAGTATACATATACACTGGGTAAAAACTGTTTATTTTTATTTATTTTTTTTTATTTATTTTTTTTTTTTTTGCGTGTACTGATTCCCTTTCCTTGTACAGAGCTACCGGTACAGTATTATCTGATCTGCAACATTTTATTGTTGACGATTTGGTATGACAATCACAGATTAGCCTATTATGGTCTATTTTACTTTATTTATAATTTTAAAATATGGAAATGTTTTTAACACAGGTTTAAACAGTTAACGGACATTAATGATATACGATGAATTAATTCATGTTTGAAAAGATTCGTTTGTTCCGTACAGTTTTGTTTTGTTTATTTAGGCCTATTGTGATTTTCCGCAACAGTTTAATAACCACGATGATGGCAATGATGATGACAGTGATGATAATTTGATGACAATGATGCTGCTGCTGCTGCTGCTGCTGCTGATGATGATGATGATGATGATGATGATGATAATGATGAGGACAATGACGATGATGATGACAATGATGATGATGTAAGTTTGCATGTGTACGGTACTTCTACAACAGTAGTGTCAAATCTTTTTTAATGGACACTATACAGTACAGTATGGGTTACTAAAGAATAGCTAGCAACAGGTGGTCCGGTATACCTTAAATAAAGTTACTTTGTTTTTGTTCACATTGCTTTATGAATACTGTTGACAACCATTATGATTAATTTCCACTTTCCAACTTGTGAATACGGTATACTCACAATGCGTTTGTAGCATTAATGTAAACTGACGTTCATTATTTAAACGTGAGCCAAAGTTCATATCTCAGGGGTAAGATGAGTTTAATAACTAGACTACTATAGGTTGGGTTTGACTGTGAAAGAATGTACTTAAGCTCAGTATCAACGGTAAGAACCTGTTGTGAAATAACTGTTGCCAAAAAAGGTAAAATAGGTCTACTCATCAGTATTTATTTGTTCATTCTTTTAGGATAACTTTGTTCAATAATCTCTCGATTTACCATATTCGTACTGTATAAAGTATAATTAAAACTTAATAAAGAAGTGCAATGGTTCAATTGTAATGGGTTATTCTCTTCGTATTAATGTGCCGTGCCTTAAGATGATGCAGTCAGTGGCGGATACAGCGGGGGGACCATGAGGGTCCGTACCCCCCCCCCCCCGTCAGTCAAGCCGAAAAATAAAAGAGGAGAAACATTTTAGACCTAATTGCAAATGACTAATCTGTACCTTAAACATTATGGGTAAATGAACTGGATTTACTTTCTGATACACCCTCCTTTATGTTGTTTATGTTGTGCCAATAATTAGGTTTTAAACACAGTTAATAAGCGCTAGACAGCTGAGTGCATTTGGCAATTTCGCGTTTCTTGGAATTTGGAATTAAAAATTGCGGCTGGGCCCATGTGACCCACGGCAGCCATAATACCATGTTCCCGGTCTCGTCTATCTCTCATCCGAGGGTTATTTGAAGAACAGAGCGGACTGACTCTAATTAAAATCGACGTTTAGCCAGATTTGAACTGGGGGCTTCAGCACAAGAAGCAGGAACATTACCTTTCAACCAAACACTCAACTCAACCATTGCTGTTCACCATTGTCAGAATAATTGATATGCAATTGTACTTTGTCAATAACCTATCCTAATCTGAGTCAATCTGCAGTTATTACTATTTGCATTATCTGAAATGCCAAAATTGTAATATCGTTGCAAAGGCAAATTGCTTTAAATACCAAGGTGGTCATGTATGGATATCAATTTACATTGTACTTTTAGCAAAACAAAAATCTTAACAGTTAACTTAAAATGGCTCAAATAAAATCAATAATAAAAATTCGTGATTTCAATTTACGGTAAACAAAAACAAAATCGGAGAGAGGAAATATTTTTGTTCAAATTGGAAGCTTATAACTTTTATTTAAGCAATTTATTTAGTGGCAAAACGGGGAGCACGTGCTCAGTCGGCTAAACTGGTAGTAGCCACTGTATGTGTACTGAATCGTGGAGATCTCTTGGTCCCCGGGCCGGTTTAATTCCTTCCCATCGCTGCCCTTCTTGTATTAATACAACATTGATATGCATTGAAGCACAACATTTTCAGAATAGGTAAGTGAGTAACGCTTATGTTCAATACATAACATTGATAAGCATTGAAATTTTAAAATTTAATGGCAAAATGGGGGCACGTGCTCAGTCGGCTAAACTGGTGGTAGCCACTGTGTGCGTGCTGAACCGTGGAGATATCCTGGTCCCCGGCTCAATTCCCATCGCTGCTCTCCTTGTATTATTACATAGCATTGATATGCATTGAAATTTTAAAATTTAATGGCAAAATGGGGGCACGTGCTCAGTCGGCTAAACTGGTGGTAGCTACTGTGTGTGCTGAACCGTGGAGATCTCCAGATCCTCGGTTCAATTCCCATTGCTGCCACTCTTTATATTTCAGCTGGAGGGCTGAATGCAAGTTAATTTAGCGCACCGTCTTTCGGATGAGACGTTTTAGGCTACGTTCAGACTTGGAGATAAGCCAGGCTTGAGTTAAGCCTGGCTCAACTGGTGTACTGCCCAATCACCACCAGAAGGACCCCAATGGAATTTAGTCTTCCTTCATACTTTTGTCGGTTATCCTTGGTGTTTACACCGAATAAATCCATCCACACTCTGCCCCTAATGGATCCGCGCCTGGTATCCTTAGCGTTCTCAAACCGTAGAAAACCAACTAACCAGGTGTCGACGACATAATATGGTTTACTGTATCTTGTTTAATTGATATTACCCAGTAGGATTAGCTACACAATTCGATTGCTTTGTTATTATCCTGGTGGTTTAAAGCGGGTATACACTTATTGTGTATACAATTTATGTAATGTAATCTTAATACCAAGAGAAAAAAATATGTATGACGAAATAAAGATTGAAAAATGAATAGGCCTACAGTACATACATCAGGACAGGATACATTAGATATTTTCGATGGCTAAACAATCTCCGATAAACGATAATATCCCAAAATAAGTTTGGATACTTTTCTTGGGGTGGGGGAGGAGGGATGGGAATTATCTGTCATACGGTATGGTATAATGCTCAAACCTTCATCCATTCAACATATAATAATATTAAAGCTGATACACTCTGAACGATCGTGTTGCAGTCTGACTTCATACAATGTGTGCATCTATTATTACTGTGCAAGAACCGTATTATTAATACAATTATTATGTAAACTACACTACAGTAACAAATTAAATTAAGAGAATTGTTGGTTGGTAGGCCTATTATTATTATTCAGTACATGTTAATAAATGACTTATTTAGATCGATTTAGCAGAAACCATCTCACTGTTTAAAATATAAAATTATGATTATAAAATATTAAGAGGAAAAGCACAAACTTACCTCGCAAAGTTTTTCGATCCTAACCTTGTCTGTTACCCTTTTCTTAATCCAAAATCACTCAATTTAATGCGGTTCTAGAGATAAAATTAAAATAAGTATAACAGCATTTGGAACAGTCTACAATTAGCAAAATATATTGCAGCATCGAGTGTATTTGCTGCTCATCGATATGGTGGTTGATGGTGCGATAAGGCCATCTAATGCGCATGATCACCAACACTGATTTGTAGGTGTCAACATACGTCGGAATTCTATCCTTATTCGAAACCTTACAAAACGATTGATATACCTTTGAGATATTTCAATTACTGGTAACAAGATACCATGATAAAATCAAGTGACCACAATTCATATTGCTAAATGTGCTCCCGTTTGTCACACGCATACGTATAATTAAATGCTAGTTGCCAGAATACCTGTGAAAAAGAGCAATTGTCGATAGTAGGCCTAATGTATATGAATGGCACTTAAAACGCATTATCACGGAGCAATGTCGGTTTCTACTCTTGTGTAAACTTACTGCGGATACCGTCTTATAAATTGCATCTACTTCAGCGACGCTCTATCTCATTATTATTATTAAAATAGATCTAAGGATCTTCACATTATGTTATATGGCTAATTAAATCGTTGCCGTTCAGGTTGGCGAACAATACCTGTATTAGAAATAGAGTGTGAATGAAGCAACGATAAGTGCATACAATGAGCATATTATTACCTAAATTGCTTAATTTGTTTTTTGAATTTGCACTTGAAATGAATTTTATATTACCGGTTTCATTTTCTGTTCAAATGGCAAATACTGAACGGCTCTCACTCTCACTGACTTGAGAAGGGTTACGCAGGAAAGAGCTCGTTTCTATACTCAATAACTTTTGAGGTAAATCTACGTGTTATATTCTATATTTGCTGGGCTCTGGATGATAACAATGCTATTTGCACTGATCTGGTCATTGAGGGTAAAAAAGAAATTTAAAAAAATAAAATAAACAATACTGTATTGTCTATAAAGCCCATATGAAATATTAAGCATGTAATGATATTGTACATCTGTCTCTTATACACATCTAGATGTGTATAAGAGACAGTATATACATATTATTGAGGTCTGGCCACCATCTTTTGTGCATATTTAAGCAAATCTTCATATGACAGGACATGTGACCACAGTGTGATTTCTTAAATGTTATTCCCTCATCATATGTGTTTATTTATAAAAGGTAAACATTTGTTTGCAATATGTTTAGATTACCAGTAGAATATTTGAAGTAATACGAGTAACCCCTATTTTTCTTGGAATATTTAAGCTAATTTGCATATGAACAGGTTATCTGACTACAGTATGATTTTTGCAAGTTATCACGATAGCTACAATTTGTATTAGTCCGATTACTTTCAAACTTCGCAGATAAGAAGCCAGAGCCTATTGTTTTTGGTACATGTGTGAATATGCTAATTGCTCTTTTGCAAAATTAATATTTCACCTATCAGGTAGGCCTAATTTCAAGTCTACCACGATAACTAAAGTTTGGTACCGGTAAGTCTGGTTTCAAATTTACGGAATGCAAGATGGTAATAAGAAGATAGAGCCAATTTTTTTGGTACGTGCGTGATTATGCTAATTGCAAAAATAATATATCTTTAATGAGGGAATTTTACACTAAATACCATCATAATTCCCATAAAACTTCTAATTTAGTTGAAATTGTAATATTTTTAATGTTGTTGTCATTGTCACTGGTGTAGAACATTGTGTGTTACCACGACAACTAAAATTTGGCATGACTGATTGATTTCAAACTACACTCATCAATTCTCAGAGAAAAATCACAACGTGAAGAGGCTATGATTTTACTGCGCAACGTAAAAGCAGCATTTCTAGTGATTTAAAACCGATTTTTGCGCACAGTATTCTATTGTATAACCAATACAAACCTTTATGGCGTAACCGATTCTTCTACTTTTTATTACGTATCGGCACACAAGAAAACAAATTATAAATGGCCATGGAGGGGTGCCAAGGGGACACCATGAGCGAAGAGCCCTACACAAGTTGTGGGTATCCTCCCCCACCCCCGGCCAAACAATATAAATAATTACAAAAGAGCCTAGAGGTTAAAAATACATTAACAGATTAAAATAGCCTATAAAAGAAGATAAAATAGTTACAGATTACAGTTAATTTACAGTAAATGCAATACTAAACATACGGTATTCTCTCAGTCGGGATAGCTTACTCAAGCCGTTCTACTTTTGGCATCATATTTTCAACTAATTTATTTTAAAAAGCTGTCAAGGATGTTGGTAATTACTGTTTCGCAGCTTTCTCAAAAGACCAATTTAGTTCTCCTTAAAAAGTGCAACACATTAGTGTTTTTTTGTGCCTGCGTTCAACAATTAGCAAAAACAACATGATCATCAACGATAACAACGACAGCAAAAGTAACAATAGCAAAAGTAACTATTATAATTATCATCACCATCATCATTACGCAGGCCTGTAGGACTATCTAATTTTAGTTCGCTGTAATAAAAACGATTTCTGAAGACATAAACTCAATATCATCTGTCATATTCATAATATAACACACATGTTCAAATGTTTTATTCCAACGCGCAAATACTGGATACTTAATATTTAAAATGTCACGTTTAAGTTAATGACTCTTGAATTAATAAATTTAAAGGCAACATAGATGTCAACAATATAAAATTGTATAGATGGCGCTGTTGAAGGTGCTTTCTTTCCCGGAACTTAGCACCGTTGTTACAGGTAGACCTACAATACTGATTTCTCAAAACACGATGATCGAGGTAAACTTTCGACAATTTATTGATTTATACAATTATATAATTTATTATATTATTATATTTTTCCTATAGTTCTGCTCTAAGGCTTTAAATCAACTAGGCCTAGTTTATATAATATAGGAGGTATATAATTTTAAAAAATTAATTCAAATTAATATAAAGCCCATATGAAATATTAAGCATGTAATGATATTGTACATCATGCAAAACATACACACTCGCTTCTACTTAACCACATATCTTTACTTGACTTGGACATAAAAGAACATGATACATTAACCTTCAAATTCGAGATCCTCGAAGTCCAAGACCCCTCAAATTCGAGACCACTAACAGTCTCCAATCTTTTAATGGGACGAATACCAAGGAAATGGTTCTTGTCTTACCTCAAAATTAGAAAACAATTGTTGATTTACAGACCTGCAGAGGTAAAAAATGGTGTCCTACAAGTCTGAATATTACTAGAACTTGTATCGTAAACGGACGTCGGATGTAAAATGAGCAGCGAAAGTTTTCCAGACACCGGAGCTAAAGAAGTTAAATGAACTACAGTAAAGTAATACGTATCTCAAATTATCGTTGTAGGGATAAAATTACAATAGAAAATAATGGGGTGTTCATACTGTAATTCATTTTGGATTTCGATTTCTCTGGTTTGAAACACATAAAATGATAACCAATCAACAATATTGCGAAATCGTATGTCCAGTAGCTTGTTGGTAAACTGGGCACCAGAGACAATGCTCTTTTCTTTTGCCAGGTCAGCACACTGCGTTTTAACGTATACACCTACAGGTATTATTGTTTGTATTCGGGAACGTCTCTTCCAAAAGAAGGTGTGTACTATTTAAAATATTTCAAATGGGGTGCAGCTTGATAGGTTTACGAACTGGACACACGGTGGGTCAATAGTGACTACTCTACCAGATTTATTATAACTGTACGGTAGAGTTTTTTTTATAAATAAATAATATTATATTATTTGAATCCAAACAATATGCTATGTAGTAGAAAATTATCTTTTTTTTAACCAATAAATAAAATGGTTATGGAACCAGATGCAATTCTTTGAGAATATACTACAGTTTATCTATTTACAGGACTACCTATACGCAATAAATACACACACAAAAACAATATTATATTAAGTGAAGACAAATATCTACCTTACCAAAGTTATCTTCTCCGTTTGCGTGGATAAAGTTAATACTGTACTAATATATCATGGGTTACCCAAGTGTCTTATCCCCTCTCTTGGTCATATATGCTTTAAAAAGAGACAAGCGATATGGGTACAAGGTTGGCCAAAACATCTGTTGGCTAATATTAAGTGGGTATGCAACATGGCTATAAAAGTCCTCTTTGAGACAGGTGGCAAATATTTACCACCAGCAAGTGCTGATGGACTTATACGTAGAAAGATCACTATAAATTTTTCAATTTTATTTTCACTCAAAACAAAGTTAAAAATGGATCATCATACTACTAAATGCAAATCCATCCAAAATATCTCTTGGTCACTTCCACAACACATAAAAGATACAGAATAATTCTTTTAATCATACAAAATAAATAATTATCTTTCCATAATGTTCGTACCTTCTATGTTTAATTTGTAGAAAAACGAGTTTAAAGTTCGACAAGTACAATGATTCTAATATTTATAGCAAACCATGTGTCACATACTTTTATTGCGATTAGAGCAAAATCTGTAAGTTGAGATATGCCAAAAATTACAAAATTTACGGTACCTGCGGTATTTTTATTAGGTATTAAAAAAACTGATGTGGCTTATTTTGACAGAAGAGGACCGACAATTTAATTTACATGATATAATTTTAATCGCAATATTTACAATAAATCTAATTATATACTGGAGATGAAGTAATGATGCAGCTTGCTTCCCTTCCCAGCAGCCTGCTCTGCTCAAGTCTTGTTAAAAGCTTAGAATCTTTTTATTATTAAAGTCCCAATCACTAAGGCCTATAATGAACGTAATTTATAATTTGAAAGTTTCCATTCTATTCTGTAAGTGGCGTGCCACTCGATATTAATGAAGAAATTAAGGTTATTTTAATAGACATCCAATGAGACCCAATTACAGGGTCTATGATATTATCATGTATTATTAATAAAAGTCAATAAGCATAATATTTAAAAGAGGCATGAAACCGAATATATTTCATTATTCAACACAAACATAGGCACAGGCCTAAATAAATTATAAAGAAAAACATAGATTTTAAAACCATTCTATTCTGTAAGTGGCGTGCCACTCGATATTAAAGGAGAATAAAATAGAATGAAGAAATTAAATTTTAAAAATATAGGCCTATCATCAGAGTGTATAGACATCCAATGGAACTTAATTATATGGCCTATGATATTATCATGTATTATTATTAATAAAAGCCAGTAAACGTAATTGTTAAGAGGCATGAAACTGAATACATTTCAAATATAGTTATTCAACAACTGTTTAGATTTAATTCAATCAAACATATAAAGGCACAAGCCTAAATAATTTATAAACAAAAACATAGATTTTAAAACCACGACACGTTAGGATAAAGGCAATGAGATTGAAAGTATCTATGTTCTCGTTTAGTTTCAATACATTAATCGTTCACATCATGTTAAGACGATAAACTTAAATTTTCATTTACGCTATACGTTAAACTTTCTACTTGATATCAACGAAATCAATACTGTACAAAACCAATGATTATACTTGCACTTCTATGATCATGTTAAAAATTAAAGTATGCATGGTTGTTATTAAACTATACTGATACTGAAGAGAATGCTCTTCTTTTTTTTTATTAGGAAGCGTTGAATGGAAGAAGTTATTCTGACCGACTGATGTGTGCTTGCCACAAATTTGTGTAGGCCTCACCAAATGTCGTAGACCTAGTTGCAACGAATATACCAGTCAAGTGCTTGGTGATATACACCGTGTCAATTAAACAACTAACTTAATACTAGAGATTAATTATAATTCCATCAGACTTCCTGTCTGCATTTACGTACATGATGTTGGGTCTCGAAACATCATGTTTCATTACACTCGTTCATTTCGCATTTTTAAATTGACCTTGTCTCAATTCGTTTCTTAAAAGCACTCCTACCTAGAGCATCAATGTAAAAATAAATTTAAAAAAAAAACAACAAAAAAACACGCTTGCTTTAGCGTTGACCTTATAACTTCGACTCCCAAACGATTTTGAGTAAAACACTCTAACAAAAAAAAAGAGGCAAACTACCCGACACTACTATGTCAGGTAATTTAGTCAACGTCACTACAACATGTTTAACATAGTATTTATAAGCCCTTTGCGATCACGCCAATAATCCAAAGAGATTAGTTGGCCAAAAAACCTACCTTCGACATCAAAGTATTCAATCTAATAAAGCACTGAATAATGACTGTAGCACGTCTGCCGCAGAATGACGATTCCATATTCTGCTTGCTATCCTAATACAGTGTACATGGTCTGTAAGTTGAATGTAATATGAGGGCGACATTTCATTATCGCAGTACCACTTGGTAGTGGGTAGAACTGTAACTATATTCTAATCTTTCATTTACAATGTTATTATTTCAATATAAGGCGAGTGATTGTTCACACCATCATAAACAAAACCACGTAAATAACTATGGCTATGGTTATTGGACGTCGAAAACCAAGAACACTTCCCGCTCAAGCATCATAAGAAAATCAGTCATACCAAACTTATTCATTCCTCCATGGTCATACTGTAACTGATAGAGCTAGCAGCTTAGCTTAACCGGCTAATCTGGTGGTAGCCACTGTGTATGCGCTGAACCGTGGAGATCTCTAAGTCCCCGGTTCAATTCCCATCGCCCCTCT
Source organism: Anneissia japonica (assembly GCF_011630105.1). NCBI lineage: Eukaryota > Metazoa > Echinodermata > Crinoidea > Comatulida > Comatulidae > Anneissia > Anneissia japonica. The sequence goes on along the minus strand of NW_022709610.1, from coordinate 1,236,314 downwards.
CCTTGTGTTTCAGCTGGAGGGCTGAAATACAAATTACAATTAGCGCACTGTTTTTCGAATGAGACTTTTAAACCGTTGGTCCAGTGTGCAGTAATTGTCTATCGGTGTACTGCCCAATCACAACCAGAAGGACCCCACTAGAAATAAGTCTTCTTTTAGACTTTAATGGGCTATCCTTGGTGTTTACACCGAATAATTTCAATCCAATCCAATCCAATCTACTAGAAGGCCTACTACTGTATTAATATTCGTACAGTAGGCCTACATGGCAGTACAATACAATGACGCAAGCTGAATCATGTCCAATTACAGCTACGAAAACTTCAGGATATTTACATCTGATGAGTATGGAGTTACAATCATTAGTATGACCTCATGTGAGCTACATTATTTTAAGATTTAAGCATAGTAATACGTCGAAACTACGTTGTTACTTGCGTGATCACTGAAGACGCATGCCTCATAGCCTTTGACACTAAATAACATCCACTGCACTATTAAGTGAGCTTTCAACTCATACCGGGAGGCGGTAACTAGTAAGGATTCATTACAAGATAAACTATCGACAATTCGAAGCACATTGATAATGAGTAGGCCCTATACGCAATCGTAATCCATCAGGCATCTGAGTTCGATGTTATTGAATCAAACAATTAATATCACAATTTGAATAATGCGTTATTTAATTGTTTACTGTACCGTACTATGGGCCTAAACCGAATTAGGGTATATGGGGTATATTATAAACTATAACTCACCCCATACAGCTGGTAAAAAGGGTAACCACAGGGCTAACGGCTATCTAATGTATCAGATGTACCAGCTGTATATACATTTTTAATATCAATTAGCTCTTTGGACTCCTACTGTCAAACTCACTTAGGCCTACCCATTAAAATGAGTATTTAAATTTACAATTCACCTACAAAATGAATTATTTTAAATGTCGCGTTAGATTTTCAACTTTTGAACATATATGCAGCAGTGAATGTCATTTACAATAAAAACTTTTTCTAGCTACCTTAAAAACACTTTAAATGTTATTAACTATGTAGGCCTATGTTCCTTTTTCAATTCTCTTTGCCACCTCTACCTAACCCCGTAGAAAAAGTAGCAAATCTTAAAGAACGTAGACTAAACAATCTGAGACATTCCTTTTAATAAACCTTTAAACTCTACGAACAAATAATATCATTCTGTTGCAGAGATTCTTGAACGTTTTCGACCTGTAGTAAATAAGCTCATTGGGATCCGGGCCAACCCAACTTCATAAAAATGGTTTTTGTTTTTTTTTTAATAGGTAAATCATTTAGCAAAGAAAGTTAAAACATGACCAGCCGAATACAAATACACCTAAACATGTTTTATAAGCAGATATACGGAACGAATTAGAGATCTGAAGGTACCAAGTTAAAATAAAAATGAGAGTCACAGGAGAAGCTTCATAGCATTTAACAGAGTTAATCAGTTAATTTTCCATCATTCATTTCGAAATTGTAGGCATATAATCAAAATTAAACAGATTTCACCTCCAGAAGTTCAATGAAAAAAAAAGACAAATCTTTTACCGTTGATCATTTGGAAATAATTAATTTGAATTGAAATATAAAAGGTTAATGACAAGATTAACATGCAAAACAAGGTACATAATAATTGATTGAAAATTTATTTCAGATCATTAACTACATTCGAAAGCAGTAACAAACCCCTTTATTGCATTCATGACATAGCCTAAAGAAATATGAGACATTAATGATTAACGATTCATTTTCATTATAAGGAGAACTATTATCAAATGCTCTCTATACCAGTGTTTACTGCACCACTATAGTTAGTAATGGTAATAATAATAATAATAATAATAATAATAATAATAATAATAATAATAATAATAATAATAATAATAATAATAATAATAATAATAATAATAATAATAATAATAGTAATGGTCGACTTATAGAGCGCATATCATAGAGAGCTATATGCGCTTAACATAAATAATACAAATAGAATGATACTTAACTAATCCTACTCATTAAACTAAGCATGGTTTGGCCGTTGGCTCCGAGGAGACAATCAAAATATTGTTCCTATTTTGCACCTGCTACTTGGCCCTATTATAAATCCACGAAAACAATCCACATCAATTTTCATATACCCGGTTGGTTTCGTTATTGTTTTATCCAATAGACGCACATTCTGTGATCACGTTATAGTTTAACTACGCGCTACTTTCGTTCTTTTAGTTATAAATACATTTATTTATTTAGTTATGAGGTTATTTATGGCTAATAGAAGGATAAAGGTCATCGTGTGGATCACGGTTCATCGATCTCTGCCATTGACTATAAACAATCAAGTAAAATTGAATACAGTAAATAGGCCTACTTTCCAAATTTTAAAGTATCTTTATTACACTTAGGTTACTTTAGATTATGAATCATTTAAATGGAATATCTAATTCAAACTAACCAATTGATATACTCTGTGCTTACACAATACAAGTTGCCGACGGCTATGTATTATTCAAATTAATCGTATTAAAATTAAGAGTATGCTTAAAACTATACCGTACTACCATTAGACCATGTATTATGGTACAGTTTGTAGCAAATTCAGTCTAGAGAAATAAACAAACCGTATCGTAAATATAATGATAGAGCCAATCCATAGGCCTATTATTATTGTATAAGAACATATAACCACATGAATCAACGTGATTTTAGGTTTTTAATTACGTGACCGTAATCGTTTAGGGTGGGGGAGGAGGCTTTGGGCAGGAGAGTAATTTTTGGAGGGGGAGAGTAATTTTTGGAGGGGCGGGTGCCCCTACCCCGCGCACCCCCTAGATACGCCACTGCTAACATTATGAGAGTAAAAAATGATGAGACATGTAGCCAAATTATTAAAGGTCTTTCCAGGGCCTTCAGAAGGATTATGCTAGAGATAGGTTACTTCATCTCCAAATCATTAGAGACAGGTCATTGTCTATAGGCCCTTTTACCTCTTGTGTGAAACGATTGTTGAGGGTTATTTTACTGTTTGAGGTAACAGCTCATCTTATATTGGTATTTCGTGAATAATTAAAAATAATCAATATTAAATAACACTGGTTTTCCAAGAAAATTATTTACCTGCGACTGTTTCTTTAGCACGTTGACAGAGTAGAGATTGATCACATCCTCACTGCATGTCTCCCACGTTTACTCTATTTTTTGGCTTTTTTCTATTCACTTATTTAGAAAAAAAGTAAATGGAATCCCAAAAGCAATACATTACAAAAACAACGTCTGCACCCAAAAAACTCGACATATAGTACTTAGGCTTAGTGCATCATTTATTCACATTTTTATAATATAGGCCTATAATCAAATAGAAATACAAACATTCGAATATATATTACGATGAGTGAAACTTAAAAACAAGGATCTACAGGCCTATAATATTAATTTCAACCTACTTACATAAAGGAGCCTGCTACTGTCTCTGAACCGGAAAGTGCACTCGTTTGCCATCTGTATACGGCATGGGTTTATGACTTCAGGATGTCAAGAATCCCGTTAGTAGCCTCATAACTTTCCTTTAAATAAAATTACGACCTCTTCCGAGTTCATGACCATCGGACGTTTTGAGATAACATTCCATGAACCGAGTAGTGTGTTGTGCCAGTAGGCCTATACACTATAGTACATTAGAGTACATCATCAGACGTCGTTAAGTCACATTTGGTTGGCCACAAGATCAAGGAATGATCCTTGCAATGATTTACATTATAAGTGCAGAGAGTATAGCACACATTGATTTAACAAAACAACAGCATACCGCCATTGTATAAAAACACCATACCGCCATTGCATTAATTATTTCTTCAATTTGTTAGATTGTTAGAACATCTTATGCTGTACCAGTACTTGTTAATGATGAGTACAGCATACAAAATACCTGGTCAATTTACGGTAGCCCTGTTACTAAAATCGGAATAAAATTCAAAGTTCAAATTTACAATAATGATTACAACCACGTTACGTTTCCGCTTCCAAATGTTTACGAAGGGTTTAAACAAACAGATGAGAGTTACCCTTTGCGTGCATATTATCCGGTAAACTATTTTTAGTTTGTTTTTATTATTCTATATACTGTATTCTGCCAACATACACTCGTACAAGTTAATTTCTAAGAGGAATACAAGACAAATTCAGAATTTTGAAGCTTCTAACTAAAATTTTGGAAAGTACACAGACATGGTATTTTGTAAATCTGGGCGTTTGGCGCTCTTTGATGTTTTAACATCAAAGAACGCCAAACGCCCAGATTACTAAAAAATTACTTAAAAGAGCTCCTTTTAACAGCTTCCTGTGAAAAGAGGGATATTTAACAGTCTACAACGATAGCTACTTTCAATTATCACAACCACAAACACAGTAGGATTTCCTTTCTTCAATTAATGCCGGTATATTGAAAACGTTTAACTTGGTAGTCACATTGTGTCTGCTGCTAATATATGATTCAATTGCACGAATTTGTTCGTGCAAGCGATTTTCGATTACAGTAAAATGTTGGTATCCAGGTAACTGCCAAGCTACTTGCAATTTTTTTTTTCAGACTACATTTCCGTTTTGTTATTACTTAGCTTTAGGTTGCCTGACATATCAGTGGGTATCATGATTTTTTTAAACTCAGTTGAACACCGACTAATGTCGTCGGCGTACTGCTGACTACAGTACTGTATCAACAACTACTGTATTTGGTTAAGGAGAGGTGCTTCTCAACGACTCTACATAATGCATGGAACCTTGTGAAACTTCAATTAGGCCTATGTTGTGGAATCGGGTCCCATGCCCATCACCTAAAAGGACACGTATCTTTACTTACTTAAGTTAATAAATATATAATAAGTAGGATTATTCATCAGATTCGGTGTACTGGTCCATTAAGTCCCCTGTTGTTAATTGGATATGCCACGTAGGACAGTGATTAAGTTCACTTATTGGCATATCCTTGGCGCTCGTGCCTAAAGAAATGAAATGAATGAAATTCATTGATTTCGCTGAGATCTTGGACCAATATGCCTCTTGGGCCTGCAGTGTCATAAAAGTTCTCGTTTTGAGTTTGTAGCAGTTTTACCTCTTTGCTTATATAGATCCTATAGAATGTGGTACCGTATAAATCAACAATGGAAACAGCTCATGACATAAGAAGTCAATTGCCGGAGGTACCAATCAAGATAAAGCGCAGGGGCGAGAACCCGTCTCAAAATCCGGCTCTGAGTGCCACCTCGTCAATTCTTTGTACAGGCGAAAAAAAAAACTAGGGCAGGATCGACGCTTTCAAAATCAAAATCCTACTCTATATTGTATCATCAATTCACAACAAATGCAACCAAGGGATTACGAATGTTTCTAGTTCATTTCACTACTTTTGGCGATTACCGAACACATTCGCTATTATTACTCAGGTATATTAAAATTTATACAAAAAAAAATTGGAATTAAATTACATTACAAATACAAAGTAATTAAAAAAGATAAAAATATTACTATTAAAATATTGGCAACAGATTGCAGCAGATGGCAGCCAGGTATGAGCTAAAGCGCGCTCATTCATCGGCCAAGCCATTCATTGCAGAGTTTTAACAAAAAGAGTATGCGGCATTCGATTGAAGGAAGACGACAACTGGGCCGACCGATGCACATTGGGCTAGCGACTTTAAATGAATGGTCGGGGCCAGAGACTAACAGCTTCAGAGTCTTCATTGGGCGAAGCAGTTTAACTGATGCAGAATCTTCATTTACTGCTGGTTGGGGACATCAGCATACAATCTGAGTGGTAAGGCAGGGTCGCTACTAACAGCCTAACATCGGCGTTGGTCGGAGTCGCTCCTCGTCTAGGGTTTGGTTGGCAGAACCAAATCTTCTCGGATAAGGACTTAAAATGCTGTGAACAAATTTGATTGATTTATTGATTGTTTCATCGTGTTGTGCTTAATGAGTGAAAACGTCGAGCATTAATATTATAATAAACGTAGTACAGTATTATTGTTAAAATTGTTGTCTTTGTTAATTAATCAAATAAAGTTTGTAGGCTTTACAGTATACGCGCACTAATGCTTATTGAATACAGTCATCTGACTTATTATATTCGTCTCTATTATTAAACTAATATCTAAAAGTAAATCGATGCGTAGGCCTATGGAAACTGTTACAGTATAAGCCATTAGGAAAACGCCGGTTGTATTGAAAATTTCTCATAGTAGCCTTCCTCGCAGTTATCCGTCTATAATTTGTGGACAATGAGATATGCCTACATGTCTAAATTCATAAAATCGGTAGTTTTTGTATATAAGCCTATTGTATGTTTCGACACAGACTGATGTATACTAACTACAAACATGGGTCTCCTGTACCGGGTTTTTAAAAATCTGGACAATTTCATGATAGAGCACGACCAGGGATATATTTTTTTGCGGCATAGGCCTAAATTGCAAGTTTATCAGTCAATCATTGAACTTATTTATAACAATGTGGATTAAATAATGTTCCGGCCTTCATGATGCGCACGTAGACGTGACTGATTTTACTCATTCCGAAGTTACCTAATATTACGGGACGGGGAAGGGAATAACAATGTGTTATTTTTCCTTCGTCAATGTTTCAATTATGATGAATGCGAATACTTATTAGTAAACCAGACCTGCACAGCAGATGTAAAATATCGTTAGGCCCAACCAACGTGTCTACACCATGTTTTCTGATTGATTGGTCCTCAATATTTCATTCATCACTGTTGCTTTCTATGATAACGATCATTTGAGAGTAAATATCAAGTAGCTTCTTCGCATACCGACGGGGACGAGTTTTGTAGAACTAGTGTAGTACTGCTGACTGAGGTAATTTAATTTTACCCTAGATTTATGCTCTAGATTATAAACAATAGTGTCTTATATCTCCTGAAGAAATAAGGGTTGGTCCAATTAGGCTAGCTTTCTACTTGGTAGGCCCAATAGTATGAGGCGCCGAATGTTCATTAATTATTCAATAAAACTATTAATTTTATTTTCACATTGTATTACATTAAGTCAGGTTACTTAACTGTAATTTCAACTTCATTATTTGAAATATACTGGTCATGTACATACATCTTACCAATATTCGTAGGCCTCGGCCTATAGGCCTATATTTTTACTATATTCACAAAGAGCAAAAAGCTTTTAATACTTAACACGTATCTCGACCTTCAAATAATTTTACAAGCAGAAATGTCTGAAAAGTCGTTCCCTTGCTGCAATTAATTGTTTTGTTTTTCTAAACTGAAGTGACAGCTGATGAACATTTATCACATGCACCAGGCATTCTGAATCCTGTGACTAAAATAGATTTTAGGATAAGATAACAATATTTGTCCAAGCATGGATATTACCTATGAAATATAAAACGTCTGTCATATTTTAAATTTTCGTCATTATATTCAGTTATGCAGTGAACTGTTGATATCGATTGACACCGCCTTATGAATCATAACTAACGTCATAATATTACAGCAGTATCATTCATCATCATCATCATTTTCATAAATGATAAAACTAGTAAAACCAGCATTAGTGTGCTAAATACTGAAGTTGACCTAAATAATTAAATACAGTGTTACAATTTTTTTATAATGAATATATAGGCCTATATAGGGCCTCTCTCTCTCTCTATATATATATATATATATATATATATATAATATTAAATATGACATACATTAAGTAAATTAGCCAATTTCCATAATTATAGGTCTATATATAATTATAAAGTGAGTTGAAATATCAAAAATAATGTAAATTATAGTTAAATAAAGTACAATTCAAAATTATGAGGAGTTTCGGTAAGAACTTTCTGAGCAATCGACGCCGTATACACTGTGCCCCTATCAATTAGGCCAACGCGTGATGCATGCGGTGGGTAACTGAGGGAAATTAATGGAGTAAGCTGAATACACAGTTATGTGACCAGATAACATACTGTTCACTATACGCTATGTTAATGATTTGATTATTCAAATTCGATATTGCAACCTTAAACATTTAAATAGGTGTACATGTCGGGACGTTGGCTCAAATCACTAGGGTTACAATTATGGCTCTAAAAAACAGCGTGAGCTATTCAATGACACGTCCTGAATCTCTAATCTCAAAACTCCATTACAAATCATTGTTTTGGTTTTAAACATGTCAGAATATTTTCACCCTGGATACCGCTGAAAAAAGACGAGCGATAGTCCTCGAGCATCGTATCAACACAAGCAACAAGCTATGCAAACACAACCAACTCCATTTTTATGGCTTCTAATGCTGGAATGCGGGAAAGTAATTCTAACTAGGCTCACGGCAAATATCACTCAACGACATCGCTAAGGATTTTGCACAACTTATATTCCGATAGTTTTGACAAGTTATTACATATAACACTAATATATTATTTCACATTTCGTCGTTTGTTATGTGCAATATGTCAGATATATGATTTTTTTTAAATATATATTAGCTACAATATGTAGAGATTTAATGCCCGCCTTTATGTGTCTTGTAGATTTACTGAAAACTCTCCGAAGATATGGAATTAGAAATTAAATATGAATAACATTGTGCCCTGGTGATTGCAAATTAATAATAATAATAATAGTGGCAATGATAATAAAGATGATGATTGATAATAAAAACGTACAATATCTAATGGCTGGAGTTAAGCAGATTAATGATCAACATTGTCTCGAGTCTTATACCGTTACAAAAATAATTTTTTGACATAAATGAACATATCTTTTATTTGCGGACTACCGATTCTTGCAGCAATAAAGAAAAAGCAATTGGGAAGTTTATTTAAGGCTCCGTTGTTTATGAAGTTACCTAATTTTCCTGGTTTACCTGTGAAGCATTACCGGTATCCCACCCTATCAGTCAAGAATTAACGTATTGTGTTATGTATTTTTATGGGGGGTTTTTTTCTAATAATAATAATAATAATAACAATAATAATAATAATAATAATAATAATAATAATAATAATAATAATAATAATAATAATAATAGTAATAATAATAGTAATAATAGTAATAATAATAATAATAATTATTATTATTATTATTTAAGTTATTATTATTATTATTATTTATTGTTTCTGGTTCTATTATGTAGAGGGTCCCTAAAATGTCTGGTGCTGTTATTTACTCTGTAAGCTGACCTTTTTTGTAATTGAAGTTACACTTTTTTTTAAGAACCAGTAAGTTTCAGGCTTGGTGTTTTTATATTCTTGCCAATTTCAGCCTCAAAATGTACTTATTTTGTTCTCATTTTACACTTTTCAAATATAGAAAATTATTATTGCACAGCAGTATATTGTTGTAACTGTATTATAAAGGGTATTACATAGTCATACCTACGCTACTGCACATAAGATACAGATAAGACCAAACAAATTTTACTGGCTTTTTTTTTTATTGGTTTGACATTTTACCTCTGCCTCAATTTTTATTTATTTTTTTTTAGCAATTTCCACCTCCGTGTTCTTACTACTAATACTCCGTACTAATAGCATACTGTACCTCTGTGATTTTTACAAACAAAAATCACCAATGACACTGACATCCTGGATTTATTGAACTCGTGACTTGATCTGCACGGACTATTTTAACAAAAAGCACAAAGGCCAGAGCTCCATTTTAAATAATTCTTATTTTATGACACGATGCTTTTAATGGGTCATCCAGACAAATATGTCTCACTTTTGTTTTTACGTACCTTTTTTATCTTTTTATCAATGTCAATTTCTCTTTTGAATACGAAATAAATAAATCAATCAATCAATCAAAACAGTACCTTATATTATTTAATGGATCTATTGGTAAGGTATGCAGCCTTTTCAAATGCTGATGGATTAATAAGTCATATTATCGAAAGCTATGTGATTATAACGCTAGGCCTAGATATAGTCAAGGAGTTGAATAACTACTGTACTGAACATAAAACTCTACATGTACACTATATTGGATGATGAATATAGTAAATTGATCATCAGCATTCCGACTATCGTCGTGGGGTCAACAAGGTCCGATTGCAACAAAACGGTGTCTGTCTCAAAATGACGTCACATTAAACGTCGTTCAATTATACTTACTTAATCCGTCTCCTACTGGCTCGTTCTGATTTGAACCCAATTAACGTCACTTTCAATCAGTATTTTGACAGTTTGTGTGGTATCAAGTACTGTAGGCTAAAATAAGTAATTGGGAAAATGATCAATAAGTCATCATTCTCTAATCCACAACACCTATAAATTATCCCCGTCAAATATTCTAAACAGCACCATTCCTTGCTATTCGTAATTAATCTTACTCACCCCTAATTGTAAATGTTCGAAGTATTATGTTTGCAGGGTTACATTATGCGCCTATGGCTACTTAGTGAGAAAACTATTCTCATGGGATACTTAAACTTTATTCAAAGGAATCAAAGAATCATGGAGTATTTATTGATTAATAACTCAGAAGTCTGTCCAAAAAAAACAATATTATTATAAACATCATTATTTCCTCATCATTATTTTTATTTTTATTTTTTTTTTATTTTATTTATTTAAAACATCTTTAGGCAGGATAACATATACAGGCGAGATCTTACCGCTGTTTTACAATATGGTCCTGCAAACACATATTACAATAACAACAAAAGTAACTATCACAGTACAACAAAATAAACAACAGTTAAAACTTTGGTGGAAAACTATCCCCCGCCGGACACCAACCCGGTATTTCTGAGTCAAGGTTTCGGGGCCGGGATTACCAGGTAGGACAAATACTGTATAATTACTTAAATAGATAAAAATGGTAGAAACTATCCCCCGCCGGACACCATCCCGGTATTCCTGAGTCAAGGTTTCGGGGCTGTCACAACTTTTATCTTAACTACAAACCTAACTAAACAATGGTAAAAACTATCCCCCGCCGGACACCATCCCAGTATTTCTGAGTTTCGGGGCCGAGAATATAAGTATAGACAAAGAAAATAGGAAATGAATTGTGAAATAAGAAAAAGTGAATTATCATGATAATAATAAGAATAATGATATATTATTATTAACATTGTTATTAATATCAATATTTTTGTATTGATATCGAAAACGTGCAACCTATATTATAGACCTATATACAGTACCATATTGTAAAACAGCGGTACGATCTCGCCTGTATATGTTATCCTGCCTAAAGATGTTTTAAATATATAAAAAAAAATAATAAAATTAATAATCAACATAATAATAATAACAAGAGCACTCAGTAGAGAGCATACCTCCGCCCATCGCAAATCCCTTTGTATACTTTACTTAAACCACCACTACCACCCCAACTAACTTCACTAGCTCCTGTTAAAAAACAAACAGTAAAGGCCTGTTTATATTTCAACGATAACGGTACCGGTAACGATTAAAAAGTTAAAAAGCGATTGTTCATTAGAAAATAAGAGAATTTTTTACACTAGGACGATTCGATAATGATTTATCGTGTATACGATAACAAAATATTTTAACAAATCAAATCAGATGACGTCATAATCATGGAAAAACGATAAAATCGTTGCTAATACTACTATTACGATTTTAATGTTTTTCCATGGTTATGAAGTCATCTGATTTGATTTGTCAAAATATGTTGTTATCGCATAACTAATAAATCGTTATCGAATCGTTTTAGTGTAAAAACTTCTTATTTCTTTTATTTTCTATATGAACAATTTTTTTTTAGCTTTTTATCGTTATCGTTATCGTTGAAGTACAAACAGGCCTTAACTCGCCCAAACACTTTTTGGGTCCGCGTAAGGCGGACCCCAGACCCTCACTGCTGTTCTTGTTGGTGTTCTTGTTGTTCTTGCTACCAGAATTTCAAAGCGTCCAGGGTCGCCAGTTTTGAACAACAGTTTTGCAAGAAATTCTGTACACATAAACTAGAGGTTATTTCCAACTAACGTTCAAGGCCCTTTGTTTACGTTCGACTCAAGGGTTCCCCCTACACCTACAAAACAAAACAGGGGTTTCAGCAACATTACCACGCATGGATGGCACGGTCGGTTAGCGATGTGTTCTAAAAGAATAAGAACACCAGTCATGGGTTCGAATCGCGTTTTCGTATTTTTTTTTTCAGTTTTAAAACATTTATATTTTTTTTATTCATCTTTTATTATGAACCCTTGCCGAAAATCAAATATAATAAATTACGCCACTGTGTACGGTACTGTATTTAAGCATGGATGGAGGATATTTCCTCTATGATTTAAGCATATTTTAATAGTGTCACTAACAAAAAGCCTCGTTTTAAAGTTGCATACCCGAAGCGTTAAACGCTAAATAGAGGTGACATCAGTTTAACACGGTCGCTCTTGTTATTTTAAAGAGGGGTACTATTTCCACTTTGGTCTGAAATTTTTTTTAGCTCCGATAAGGAGCCCTATGAATACCCCGCTAACTGTGTGATTTTTTGCTAATTGACTGGTTTTGTTTTTTTTGGTTTTTTTTTTTGTTAAAAAAAAACAAATAAAGGGCTTGTTTTTGCTAATTGATTCTTCTTTTTTGCTGATTGATTAATAGATTTTTTTTTTATTTTTAGAGAAAACAAAAATAGAGGGCTCATCCTGGAATTGAATCAGGCCCCTCTTACACCCTAACCTACATTCATACCTCTAGAAAACGAGCCAGAGTTGTCGCATAATTTTAATGGAACACTAGGAATACTCTGCTGCTTGATTGATTGATTGATTGATTGATCGATCGATCGATCGATCGATTGGTTGGTTGGTTGGTTGGTTGGTTGGTTGGTTGATTGATTGATTGATTAATAGATTTCTTTTGTATGGGCGGTCGTTAGGGCCAACACACTCTACGGCCTCTATTATACTGCCCTCATCGGAGATTTCGAGATTACGAGAACTTGCTTAGAGTGCGCCAGGGCATTTTAAGATTTTGATTCTTTGCCCAAAATTCACTATAAGCCTATTTTTCACTATACATATGACGTTCCGAACACAGAATCCAAGCAACATATAGTAGTATTAGAAAAAATGTGACAAGCCACCTAATTTGGGTCGTCACAAAACTTTGTTAATTTCTTCTTTATATCTTGATTAAAAAGTTTCATTCAGATCAATTAATAAGCTTTTGAAATATCTGGTCTAAGACGTTTTTAAATGGTCCTCATACCGTTACCAAAATTTAATCATTTCTTCACAGGGTCATATACTAACACTCCCTCTTCATTTAGATCTGTGCAGCCGTTTTTGAGATAATTAAAACACACACACACGTGCGCGCACACCCACAAAAACAAAAAAAACGCGACACACACCCACACACACATACAACACCAACTTAAACGACTGAAAACATATATCTTCTGGCGGAGGTTATAATAACATGTTAGATTTATATAGCGCTTATTGCCAACGGTCCTAAATAAATTATTGTAGCTGTTTTGAAACTAATTGCAGTTCTATTAAGCTCATAAAATTCACAGCCGCTAATATCAAATTTGTCTTACTACAGTAAATGATATTATTTAAACACACACACAATGAAGATTAGCACGTGTGTATTGTTTTTTAATACTTGTATAATAAATGACGGACAAATAGCACAAGTGAAAGGCCTAGAAGTTATAAATCTGTCCATCTCAATCTAAAAATAACAGTTAAGCCCCCGGTCGAATTAAACGATATACATTAAGCATTCGATCAATTTGAATTATGTACGAATTGATAACATGCTCTCTCCTCCATACGTGGAGCGTCTTCGCCGTAATACCGGTGAATTTAAGTCCATGATATTTGATTGGACATGACAAGTCTATGTTGGTTCACGTTCTCTAAGGTCTTATTGCTTTCAGCGACGGGACATTTTATTTAATTTCATGCTGTTAAGCAACATTCTTAGATATTTAAAAGAAATAATTGAATGTCATTGGTTATGAAGTATTTTAATTTGTCAAAACATTGTGTGTCTTCGTAGACCTAGTAAAATATTCTCTAAAGTGAATGCTGCACTTTGAAGACAATTTATTCTTTTTCTTCTTTTGGCCTTTTCGGCTTAGTCAAGTCACTTAGGCCTATTCCTCCATGGTCAAACCATTAGCCTTGCACTCACTCTCTTCCACGGCTCAGCCTCTTACAATCGTTATTTATAATTTAAATTGACCTTTATTTACTTGTTTGATTCATGTGTATGCTTAGGTTTTCTTCTGTTCCCTTTTGGTTTTCTCATGTATTCTTTAAATTCTATCTTTGCCGGTGTCTGTTCTGGTAGCCTCACATGTGTTCCAGTTAATTCTTCTAACTTCTTTTCATAGTTCGGTTTAGTTTGTTTCACTGTATAGATAGGCCTATATCTGCGTGACTGAATTTGTCTGTTCGTTTTATATAATTTATTCTTCGTAATAAAGATCTTTGCAAGACATTTATTCTTCCATCAATCTTATTTGTTGTTGTCCAAAAGCTCACAATTACATAATAAAAGTGGATAGACGAACGTGTGAAGTATTTGTTGTCTGACCGTTATTGGTGTTTGCCTGTGGCAGAGTGTGTTGATGTTGATATTGAAAGTATCTACGGCTAGACCTTTTCGTCTAATAGGCCTATGACATATTCTAGCAGGAATCGTTTGGGTTTTCATTTCTTCCGCGTTAAACACACACGTGATAAGACTAACCTAGGCAAGTTCAAAGAATAGTTCCTGGGCTCCAGTGACAATTCCTATAAATGCCCTTTTCTGTAAGTGCGTTCTTCAACGTGCCATATACGTCATTCTACACGGGACCAATGACTTAAACAATGCCGTAGCCAGGATTTTCAAACAGTGCGGGACAATATCAGGGTAAACCCGCTTTACGCGTAAATTCAAACAGTGTACCGGTACCTATTTTACGCAAAAATATGAAAAATCTGGACCCATTTTCCTAAATTTTACCCATTTTAGATTTTTAAATATGAGAAATGTGGACCCATTTTTCAAAAATTGGACCAATTTTATGCATAAAATTATTTATTTCATTTCATTTCAACAGACCAACAGCGAATCATCGCCACTAACAGGCTGGACATAATGACCCATTTTTTTAAAATGTGGACCCATTCTTTGAGGACCCATTAGTAAAATGGTGTGGGACTGTCACAACTGTCCCAATAGCTGGCTACGGCATTAGACTTAAACGTCTTTTGTGTTCAGTCAACCCCAGCTAAAGCATCAGGAGAAGGAATTAGACAAGAGAGCAAAGGTCTAAAAAGATCTCCATGGTTCAACTACACAATATAAATCTTACTGTTTGACCATGATTTATTTGTTTAATGGAATTCTCAGTAAAAGTATTATAACATTAGGAATGTTCAACAATTTTTTTTTTCTGAAAGTTTAGTCTTTATTTCTTAGTTTTAGTCTTTACATCTTTTAAATTATAATAGACCTCATTAAATTTCTATCTTATTTATTCAGCATATTAACAAAATAACCTATAAATACCTTAGAAACCATGTTTGAGAGTAAACACAAGAAGGACGTGCGACTGCCCAATCCAATCATAGATAAATCACAGTTTGGTACTATTTTGTGAATGCATAAATCATAAATCATGTTCAGGGGGGGCATATTCGTCATTGACAAGTAACAACCTGTAAATTGTCCAAATGCAATCCGTGGGGTTGTATTACTGTGGAGATGAAATAATTGAAATTAAAAAAAAAAATACTGTAGTCTAGTAGGCCTACTTGAATAATGTTATGTAGGCATTCCATTCATCTTGGCAACCATACCACACGATACAGGAGGCCTATATAAGTATTTGCAACAACCATTAATTCAATACTAATTACTTTTCTTTTGCATTAAAATCGGATAAAAAGACAAAATACTGAATAAACTAATGGATTTTTTTTTTCTTTCGTATCCAACAGCAAGTAGCTCGACAAGTATTACAGATGAACGATACTTTGTAAGTCTTTGTGAGTATAGGGTTGTTTTTAGTCGTGAGGAAAGTCCTGCTTGCATAAGAATTGAACCCAGGACCATGCATGAGATTTGAAGGAAAAATCCTAATCACTAAGCGATACCTGTCTCTTATACACATCTAGATGTGTATAAGAGACAGGCACACGTCTCTACGATTGTTTGAAACTTATAACCCATGGCGTCGTTTAAAATATGTCACAATATCAACGCAATCTGTAGGTGGAAAGTGTCAGCAAAGACACGTCTGTGAACACTCTCCGTGGACTACCAAGGGGTGAAGTTGCCATAATAAAACCCATGAGACATTACTACAATCACGTCATCACTCGCAGGTAATACTCCCGTGTCGGCAATTATAATAACATCGGAATATCATCCACCAATAATTGTCTTTGCTGCGAGCTATGTGGAACACTGTCATAATATCTATTTCATACGTATCTAACTGCAAGAACACTCGATCACCAAATGAAAGATGAAAAGATAAAAATAACATAGACCTATTTGTTTTAAACATAGTATCTTTATACCTTAACTTTTACATTTTCTAAAGGTAGACCTATATTGTCTTTATTGTACTTCACATTTGATTGGATAAATTATTCCCTCGTAAAAGTATTTTTTGGTATTTTAATGTGAGAGTACATAGACAACATCAAATATTACTAATACAACTTATACAATTTATACTTACACTGTATTCTGCGTTAGATATAAATTTAATATCTTCAGAACGAACTATTAAACGCTTTCATCATAAGGCATATCCACTGATGACTTTGAAAATAAAATGACACAGCGGTCCCGAACCCTAGTCAATTTTTAAAACATTAACAGTGATTCAGTAATCAATCAATCAATAATCTTGATTTGTCAGAAGAGTGTGTAGGCTGTAGCTGCCACCACGAACCTTCGCTTACCTCAAACTTGATTGATACACATTCGCTAATAAAAAGTTTATCGTTAGTAGTCAATGATTTAAAAAATAATAATTATCCGTCAATGTTGTAATTTCGTGTTAAAACAAAGGAAACAACGATTTGAGTGTAATAATAAATTATTAGGCCTAAAAAAAATGTTATGTTGGCGTAACCAAAATTTTTAGAAAACAATCCAAGGGCAAAAAAATATGACAATTATAGACTTTAAAGGCTTATTTCATTGATTTTATAGATTTCAAGGCATTTACTAAATATTGATCATTCAAAACAATCCCTACCTACCTAACCTATTTTTTGGGGCCCGTTACGCCAACATAACATTTTTTAGGCCTTAGACTCATGGTCAAAGCTTTTGTAAAACATAACACGGCTTCAGTTGCGTCTGTTGTATGATATAGATAGGCCTAAAATATTTGAACTCCTATTGTTGATAATCTTTGCTATCTCCAACCCCATTATGGCTACAGATCTGTCATATATAAGGAACGAATTAATCACACATTATAAACGGGAAAGCCGTTTCAAGTTTTTAATAAAATATCTACAAACAAAAAGGACAATGATAAGAGAGGTACTAAAATTGTTTCCAGTAGACAGTGGTAAATAGAAAATCTTTGATTAATCGGACAGGATTTCTCTATCATACCATGGTCCTGCCCTACGACAGAAGCGCCGTTATATATTCGCAGCCTTATAATAAGTTATTATCGGAGCGAGTTTTGAATCCCAATTCATATTCTCGCTCTGAGCTCTAGTTGATAGACTCGCAGTCTTTTTGGACAACGAATTAAGTCCAAGCCTTACTTTCCAGAATATCATGAAGAAAAGGGGTTTACCACGGGGGTCTGTCCATCCCAGCCTCTTGTCCCTCACTGTCTTCAGATTTTTATGGGTTACACTTAGTCTCAGTGTGCCAAAACAACCAATAAACATACATGAATTATTCGCCATATACATTAATAGGCATCGTTTGGTCTTGTGGATTCCATAGGCCTATTGACGAAATCGGATAAAAAGACAAAATACTGAATAAACTAAAGGATTTTTTTTTCTTTCGTATCCAACAGCAAGTAGCTCGACAAGTATTACAGATGAACGATACTTTGTAAGTCTTTGTGAGTATAGGGTTGTTTTTAGTCGTGAGGAAAGTCCTGCTTGCATAAGAATTGAACCCAGGACCATGCATGAGATTTGAAGGAAAAATCCTAATCACTAAGCGATACAACTCTGCCTTTGATTTCAACAACAAAAAAAATCAGTTCTTGGCAAAGTGCATCGATTTTCGGACCTCAACCTCATCATCAACTTATTTGGACTCTCCATAGAATCAAATACTATAACATTTACACGCATGCGCTCAGTATCGCTGTATCCACTGCTGCTGTCGTGTTCACGAACCGCTCTAAAACTATGCTATAGGAAATTCATCAATGTTTCACTGTCAATGTCTACTAGTACTAGTCTCACTGTTGACGTGCCAATGAAATAAATTGGATGAATTGGAATGTCCGGCGCCTAGCATTGACCTGACTGGAGAAAAACATCCTTGTTGAGATGCATCAATAATACTAAACGGCCTACACGAAAGTGTTGCATTTTCTGCGCCACCGTAAAATTGACCAACAACTGCTGGCAAAAACATCACATAAACCCAAAACCTTTTTGGGGTTATACAACAACGGTAACCAATTTTACTTTCGAATGTTCGTTCAATTGCGAACAAAATTGATTGTACGTTTTGCTTGAATAATCTGGAGTATGTGGTGTCGTTATATGAAGTGAATTATTAAGAATAAAAAATAAATGCCCAAGCCCGTTACCATTAGAGTGCCCAGGGGTGGTGTCAGCGGGGGACAGAGGGCCAGCGCCCCCGTCGGGAAAAACCACAAAAAAAGTTATATGTATTTTCTACTTGCAGACTCTAAAATCGATTAAATAAGTCTTGAAACCTAAATTGTCGGGGGCCACTTTAAATACATTTTAAGCGACGTTAGACCACGCCCACTTTGCTCTCGTCGGGGAAATCTCCCCCTCCCCCACCCCATCGGGGACCTCGGGCACCCCGTCACGCAAATCCTGGCGCTACCCCTGAGAGTGCCGTTCCGAAGGCCACTGTTTCAATTATAACAGTACTACAGTACCGTATGTGCATAAATAAGGATAACAATAAAGTATCATTTTGTTATTGTAAAGTAAAATATGAATGGATAAAAGGAAGAGGGAAGAAAGTGAAAGAATTTCGAAGCGGCTTAAAGTTATGTCTCAAAAATTATATAATAAGGATAAAAAACTTATTGGTTATTGGGCACAACATGTAATCCTCTGAGGTCAAAGTGTACCTGTACCGCGTGAATCCGACATCGAATCTTGATCTGAGGCGATTTTATAGGCCTATTTTAAATTGCAGTAAAACTCTGGATGTCAAATTTACTAAAGAAGATATGTTTTATAACATCTGACTTTACAACAAAAGAGTAGTTTAATCATTACGGAAATTGTTCCTTTCTCTTCTTTTTCCTATTATATGCTCCCCAATTCAACATACGTGATATAATGATAAGGTTTGTCAATTGTATCCTACTTAATAAAGAAACAGTCTATACCTTTTATGTATGCTCCTAGAGTCGAATTGTTACAGCGTCCTGGTTGATGTAGATCGGTTTACACTGACTTCTGATGGTATGTTCGTGTCTCATATAGGTGTAGACAGAATCAGCTTGGACAGAATTGTTTGTTTGTCTTTTCTAAGCTGGAAGAGAAAATATCATGGGCTTCAAATACAACAGCACTCTCTATAGTCAATGTCTGAAAGTTCAACTTCTGTTAATTTAAAAAAAAAAGATGTAAAATACAGTGGTAAAGATAGGAACACATATAAGAGCTGCTAAGTACAAGAAATCGCATACAAACAAAAGTAAAAGTAATGTAAATGAGTTTTATCCCAGCATGTCATATGCAACTTATCCCTACTAAGTAAGGAGTCAGATATCAAACTGAGCTCTGAGTTAAATTTTAACCGAAAAAGGATATGCTTCTCAAAAGATGTATTATTAGCAAAATTTTAGCAGCTGTTCTAGAAGGAATAGATTAAGATATGATGATTACCTTGACATAAAATTGTTGACAAGAAGACAGCAATCAAGTACTTGTCGAATACAGATTATAGCCTACTCATTGACGTGACACCACCCGCCTTATACATAATACATGTTGACTCTCACAAATTCTATTAACATTTAAGATTTGTATATATTATTAAATATTACGATAAAAATGGTTTAAAGTTTGTCTCTTTACTATATAGCCTATAGGCTCATATATATATATATATATATATATATATATAATATTATATATATATATGTATATATATATATATATATAAATCATCAAAGAAAGGTAAATACAGTGTTCAAATAAAGGACAAAATTACACATTGTGTAGCATAGCTCTCAACGAATGTAGTCCTGTAAATAAATGAATAACGAAATTGTGTAATAAAATACCTCTGGCGGGATTCGAACCTGCGACCTCTCGCTGTCAAGGCGAGCGTCATAACTATTAGACCACAGAGGCTTCATGGTTGAACAGATGCAAATACCACCCAGATACAAACGTACAGTGGTATTAAGGTACAAAATAAGTACGGCTAGAAACAAGTAGTTGCACTTCATATACCGTAATATAAATCAAATTAGCCGTTAACACTGTTAAATTATATATAAATCATCAAAGAATGGTAAATACAGTGTTCGAATAAAGGACCTAATAATGCATCGTGTAGCATAGCTCTCAACGAATGTAGTCCTGTAAATAAATTAACAAAGAAATTGTGTAATAAAATGCCTCTGGCGGGACTCGAACCTGCGACCTCTCGCTGTCATATATAAATGCATACATATACACATACATACACATACATATGTAAGGGGAAACTTAAACGACGTTAAGGCTAAATCATAGACAAAAGAGTTTCCCCTTATGAGTCGGATATATATATATGTATATGTATATATGTATGTATATATGTATATATATATATATATGTATGTATATTGTATATGTATATATGTAACCAACTGAGCCACTCGAGTTTTGCTTGGTAGTTCAAATATATGTGGATACACAACTATTATTCGCCGAACCCTGTGACAGAGATCAATGTGAAAATTCACCTAGTGTGAGATTAGATGAAATTGAAGGTCTTTTTGCGTTCAATCAACATACAGACATGCAGGGTAATCGTCTCAAAAGATTGTGAAACGTCAATCCAGTGAAGAACGTATTAAAAGAACAGATTTCAAAATTTTAGATCACACCTTGAATACTATATACTGGCTTAGAAGAAATTGATCTTGCATAGATCATATTACATGCGTTTGCTTCCCGCCCCCCCCCCCACCCATTCATTGTCTAAAAAAACTATGGGGACCCGGGCCGGTTCTTCATCCCCCTTGAATCTGCCTTTGATTTGTTAAGTAGCTCGAATCATGGCCTTGTGCTTTATTTTGGAACAGTACAATATGCTCATTATCAATGTTTCACAATTAGCATTTTGATATACAATGACAGTTATTGTTCCTAATACACTGTATCGGATGCTTTTACAATAAGCCGCAAAACGGTACCATTTTGAAAATTCAGAAAATCGATCCAGAAGAACTGGGATGGTTTACATCTTAAATTGTCAACTACATCACAAGAGCTATCATTGCCAATTTACTTTAGTGATAAACTTTACTAAATCTATTACTGTAATCGAATATTTATGTAACGATAGGTATACCTACACATAATGCCTAAAAGCATCACAAGCCCGATTACAAAGAGAGAGGCCCCGTGTTACAATGTGATTACAATAATACAAACACTATTAGAGGCATTACAGTAGGCCTACTGAAACACTTCTGTAAAACTATACTAAAGCAAATGATATTTTGTAGGATGAGCCTACGCGGTACGTCAAAGCTAATCACGGGATGGATTGCTCATTACGTTTAAGTGGGGAATTATATTAATTCCCCGAGATTTCTATCGTCTAATCAAGTTTTTTTTGTTTTTTTTAAACGTGTTGATTTCATATTATATTATACACGTACAGAGATATACTCCAAACCGCAATGCGGTGATGATTAATAGGTCTACTATATAAACTGTAAACGGTAAAGGTAAATGACAAATCGCACAAGACCTCAAACAAGATTAAAACGCGAAATCTCTTTAACCAACTGGCCACTGTCAGGGGTGGCGCCAGCGGGGGTGCCGGTGGGGGTGGGGGGAGGTACATGTATTTTCTACATATTAGTAGACTATGAAGTCGATTAAATAAGCCTTTGAAACCCCTAAATTGTCGAAATTTTCAGAACCACATTCGAGACCTTTTAATCGAAAAATCTGACCCCTCGTCGGGGCATCGGTCCTCTAGTCGGGGACCTCGCTCCCCCCCCCCCCCCCCCCCCCACCGTCGGGCAAATCCTGGCGCCACCCCTGGCCACTGTGCTTTCCGTGGTATTTTGATTGGGGGAAACTGATACAACACTAGAAAGTATTCGATGCACAGACGTGAAACGAGGATTAATGTAGGCCTATTGCAGTATTTCTTTTTTGAGCGATTTTTGAAACAATTGTGGTTCCTCTTCTTTACCGTTTAGGCCTACCGTATATTATTATAAACTCTCTAAATGAAACCCTAGATGGCTCACTCCAATTTAACACTTTCAGACGGTTTAAAGTTATCGTTTCTTACCGTGATTGATCTATAAAACTTGTCGGAGAATATTTTTCCAATCATGTACAAGTGTAAACATCCGGTTGTTACAATCGGACTTGAATTCCCTACAAGATCAAATGGCCCTGTTAGTTACGGCGTCTGCACAAACAGAAAAATGTCCTGGTTCGAATACTTGTTGTGGCAGCTATTTTCCACATTCACAGATTCCTCATTTTAACATTATATACAAATCTTTTGAAACTCAATTTGTCTTGTTTTTTATTTTTTATTTTATTTGCAAAATATTATTTCAACCTATTCAATTTACAACATACAAAAGACCTTAAGCTGAAATACATTGTTTTCCAATAAGGTCTTGACAAATTTACACACATTTGATTATCATATACAACTTAACGAAAGAATTAAAAAGGATAAAAAGTCAGAACGATGTGCAGGTACCGGATTGTCGAGAATTAAGAGCTTCAAGTAAAATATTTTAAAGATCTGCTGTTCATAATTAATTTTGAAAGCCGTTATAGATTGTTCAGAAGCAAGGGCGTTCCATTCCAACAACGTGCTACTACGATTTTAAATGATTGCTCCATTGTTTGCATTGTCGATAGTGTAGGCCTCGTAATGAAAAGTGTCCTTAATATGTACATTTTTATGTATTTGTTTGATTTTTATTTATAAGCCATGGAATACTCTCACACAAGACTAAAACATGGTGAATCACTTCACTGTTCGTCGACAGTGCAAGCTGGAGTATCTACATGCAGGCATACCGGTAGATATGGGCGGCCATTAGGGTCAAAATACAAAACTCAACAAACAAAGGACAAACTCAACAAACAATACATTAAGGACGTCATACGTTGATGTGCCCAATCTTGCACTGTATGTTGATCTTAGAAAACATTTTGTTTAGACAGCCAACCATAACCTCTAATATAGAGAGCGTAGTACTGTATTAATGATCACCAAATTGGAATTTGATATTGCCGCCTAAGAGCTAGAAAAACACACAAACTTGGTAAAATGTCTTATTGATAGTATAATATATTTTGCTAGTGTAAAACGAGTACTCGTTCATTTTATTTCTACACTACCCGACACCGGGAGGTCTGACGGTCGGTATTTTTTCTATTACTGTACCAGATTAGTCACAGCAGTTAGGCCTACTCATGTCTGAACAAGGCAAGTAGGTGCTGGAAATCAAACATTGTGAAAGTATGCACCCCTGCCTATAACATAAGGCTATTAACTTACCCAGTGGCATAACGATGGGGCTGGGGCTATGTAGCTTTCTGAAACTGGAGGCCCTTCAAGCGCGGATTTAGGGGGGGGGGTTTAGCACGGGGTGGGGGGGGGGTTTAGCCCCCCCCCCCACCTTTGGGAGGTCAAAAAAAAGGGGGGAAAAGAAAGAAAGAAAAAGAAAAAAAAAGATAGCACAGAACGAACGCCTCAAATGTTATTTTCGGGCGTTTAACACAAAAATTTCGCGGGCACATGCCCCCGGACCTCCTAGGGCAGTGTTGTCTCGATCGGCCCAATTTCCGGCCCCACTTTTGGACATCTCTGGATCCGTCCCTGCCCTTTTTTGGTACCGGTTGCCAATTCCCGTGGCCGGACGTTTCACCGACAGACATTTGGCCGACAGACATTTGACCGACAGACATTTGGCCTACAGACTATCGACCGAAATACCATTTCGCCGAATGCCAGTTTGCCGACAGGACGATTCGCCGACAGCCAATTTGCCGACAGACAGTTTGCCGACAGACAATTCGCCGACATTTTTTTGTGAACATGTTAATGGATGGATGTGCCACCAGGTGGCATATTTAGATGAATAATTTCCGTGGCCGGAAGTTTCACCGACAGACATTTGGCCTAGAGACTATCGACCGAAATAGCATTCGCAGACACGAGATTTTGCCAACACCACATTTCGCCGAATGCCAGTTTGACGACAGGGCGGTTCGCCGACAGCCAATTTCCCGACAGAAAATTTCCCGACAGCGAATTCGCCGATATTGTTTTGAACATGTTAATGGATGAATGTGTCACACAGTGGCATATTTAGATGATTCTTTACCGACAGGACGATTCGCCGACATTTTTTGTAAACATGTTAATAGATAGATGTGTCACAAGTGGCATATTTGGATGATTTATTTTGCGGTTACGTGTCCAAAACCTTTCTAGTACCGAATATTGTGCACAGCTTACAGATATCAAATGTTAAATTATGTATTGAGCATTGCATTTGAAACTTCCATACTGTGGTAGAGCTAAAAGTTCATGATAAGAAGAATTAGTAGACCACTGTTTAAATCGTAAAAGAATTATTCTATTCTGGTAACGGTATTGCTATATTCTTTATAATAATGGAAGGGCCGTAATAATCTGGGGCGGATGCAGGGGCTGCAACGATGCGATCGCACCCCTCCCCGCCTAATCGTGTTAAGTTTTTCTATTGTATTGTTGATATGTACATAGTACCTGTACAATTTTTAAGGTATGAGAGTGCAATTTCCGGGCACATAGAGGTCAATATTTTCAAAATGTTCGCACCTCAGCCCCATCCATGGTGGGCCTGAGGTCGTGTGGACTCTCACGCACCCCCTACCACCAAATCCTGCATTCGCCCCAGCTGATAAAGTTCTACTGTTAAAGCAATGTTTAACTACTATTACTTGTAGGCCTACGTACGTTAATACCGTAAACCCCGAATTGAAGCCCTGGCTTCTATTTTTTGCGAACTTGGATGGGCTTCTTTTTTTCGATATGGACTTCTTCTCGAGGCTACTTTTGCAAAGTAACGAGGTGGGTGGGGGGGGGGA
>NW_022709610.1:1200512-1210788 GCF_011630105.1 Anneissia japonica | reverse complement strand
AGAGGTGGGTTTCTTTTCAAAATTAATGCTGTAAATTTTGTGAATTCGTACTATGAAACAATAAATAAGGTAATATAAATATATATATAAATAAATAAGGTCATTGTAACATCAATTAAATCATGGAGTGTATTTAAGTGGCATTAAATCACCAAAACTACTATATAAACCAAGCTAGTTTTCAATTTATTTTGTTTTTTGAAATTCATGTACAGTGTATGTACTGTCTCGAAAAAAAAGCCTATGCTATCTTGAAAAGAAGCCCATGGGTATTTCGAGGCTAGTTTTGCAAACTAAAGAGGGGACTTCAATTCAAGATGGGCTTCATCTCGTGATTAAGTCAATTTAACTTCAAATCGAGGTTTTACGGTATTTATGAAATCCCATGGTGACAATTATAGTAATGATAAAGCATGAATGGTTAATTGATATTTAGTACAAGTATGACCAGGGAACAGTTAAGTTACAAGTAATTTAACTGTTTCCTGGTATGACTGAGTGGTATAAGTGTGTGTTTCGAACTGCAAACACAAAAATGCAATAAAGAGAATTGAAGCAGTGACAACAAGTGGAAAATGTGTGGTGAATAGATACACACTGGATATATTTTGTACTTGAAGCAATGTAACATAACACACTTTTTTATAGGAAATTTTCTTTTTTAATTATATGCATGTAAATCTTCCATGTCTTCTCAGAAATAAATCGCTAAATGGTTTGATAATTTTTTGTATTTTGATCTATTGTGTCTCTTGTAAATAATGTTCGGACCCTGTCAGACAGCCTCTCTGAAGCTATCTGACAGGATGTTTTGTCGACGGACAGCTTCCTCTCAGAGGTTTAATCGACAGTGTCCCTTTTTAATTGAAATATGCTCGTCGACAGCTAAATCCACATACACTTTTTTTTTTATAAGAACACATTTTATAAGAACACTGAGGCTGAAATTGCTTAAAAATTAAGAACAAAATAAGAACAAATTGAGGCTGAGGTAAAATTTCAAATGAGGTTTATATTTTTTAAAAACCAAAATATTATATCTGTACATTATGTGCAGTAGGTGTGACTGTAATACCCTCTGTCTACTGACATTTGGGGGCCATTTTTTGTGGGGTCACTTTCACCTACATTCCAGTACAGTGCATACTGCCGACAATTAAATAATTTTTTTGTTTAAAAAGTGTGTAAACTAAGAACAAAATAAGAACATTTTGAGCCTGAAATCGGCCAAAAAATAAGAACACTGAGTCTGGGCAAAATTTTACTGGTTCTTATAAAAAAAAAAGTGTATCATATCTTCTCTGGACAAATTCAACAATAAAAATAATTCTTCCGACAAACTAAATTTGCCTACCTTGGAAGTGTTGGTCAAAACATTTAATTAGTTAATGTGACATGGATGATTGTAAATGGTATCGGTGGTGATATAATATAAAAACATTAATATTTCGTCTACACCTATCTAATGCATCCCTGGTTGATATAACTCAGCCCAAAGTTGGCCTACCTAAACAGAACCAGTATCCACAAAATGAATAAGCGAACCATACCGTATGTTAAACCAGAACTCAATAACTTTAATTTCTTTCGCAAGGCTTCGTTGTATACATTAAAGATTATTTCAGTGAATTTGGTATTATATTAAATCATTAAAGCAGGCCTAACTATAGGCTTTAAAACTTATGAGCACGTTAAAATATCTATTCCTCCCACAAGTAGGCCTGTATAATCCAATTTGAACACTACCATCAATTGAAGTATTTCAAACCATTACTGCTTCTATGATATGATTGAGAACTAATCAGATTTATGTAGATAACGACAAACAAAATTAGCGTAATTATAAACTGTGAAATCATATCATGTCATGAATGGTATTAAGACATAGGCCTAATTATCATTGGCCTAATTTTATTTGGGAAAATCATTCACAGATTATAGGCAACGGCACCCAAAAACACAATACACACATACAAGGACGGATTTCGGACACAGTCCTTGCGACGTGTATTCGTATTGCATCTCGTGGGTTACTATGTTCAGAAGGCTGATTTTTGGTCATACTCTCTAATAACTGGTTGCATATCTCTGCTTATCAAGGATATATGCATATCATTCATAAAGAAGTCTGCGACCGCCTCGTTTAGTTGAGGCAAACTCCATGATAAACGAATAGACATATGATAACATTTTCAGGGCGCTCAGTTTCTATGTACCAACAAACGGGCTGATGGTTCATGAAAAAACAAGCTCCAATATTTTAACATGCTTTCATCTTGTCGGCGAATTCAGACGTACAAGCGAACAATTGAACGCTTCTTGAAATGAATGAAAAGAGAGGAGAAAAAACAATCCTAGCACCGCTTCCGTGTGAAACCAAACTACGATGATCTCACCCGGACCCATCCATGAGAAACAAACCATTATACACTTCAATCTTGTCGGCGCGAACTCAAAAGTAGAGTTGAGCCACAATATTTTTAACATATCTCCATTTGAAAAGGACACCGATTTAATGTCAGTTCACATTTCAGGGCTTCCCAAACTGTGGGTCGCGACCCAAATTCAGGCCACGAACAATTTCAGTGAATCGCGAAAAAGTACCTATTTAGGAACAAACAGTGGTGGCACCAGAGGGGGGCTGAGGGGGCTATATCCCCTCGTCAGGCAAACCTAGTACCAAATTCTCCAAAATTCGTCAAATATCCTTATCCCCCCGGTAGCCCACAGTCAAGTGAGTCTCACTTCGCTCGTCTAGCCCCCCCCCCCCGTCAGGGCCTTTATCCCCACCCTCCCCATGTCGGGAAGATCCTGGCGCCATCACTGGGAACAAATAAAATTAGTTATTTCTGTTACTAAGTATCGAAATGCATTTCGATACTTGGAGTATGTATTATACTATCTTATCTGAGATTAATCAGTAGACCTTTCGGTTTCTGTGACTTGAGTTCTATGAATAAAGAATTAAGATGATTAATAATTAAAACCTACCGGTACTTGTAAAATAATAAGTGATGTTATAGATTGATACTATATTTTTAGCAGTTTATATTGTTCGTCAAATAAGCATTAGTAATTCCTTGCTGAACAAGAAGAATAGGAAGAAGATGGAAAGGGAGATGAAGGAGAAGAATAACCTATGATAAATTAATTTATGTTTGCAGATACTTTCTTTATCTAGCTTTGATGCTCAGTCACTATTAAAAAAAAAACTCTTCATCAAAATATTTGAAATACTTCTGTCGTTTATTAAAGAATGCTTGTGTCAGTATACATGTAGCTTTCTTTTTGTTTTATTTTACATAATAAATGCTTTTAACTACAACCTCCAAAATCTTAGACAGTTTATTGCCTAAAGTCAGAACACNNNTGTATATATCTAACTTAATTAATTCTTCATTTATTGAATTGTATATACTCATTAATTTATTGATTTGCCTAATTTGTACCGTACATTCAAACTGTAATTCATCCAGGTTATGCTGCTATATTTTGAATTTTATACGTGAATGAATAAAAGATAACCGACCAATTAACATTGTTATGTGTCCTCCACATGTATATTTAAACTTTACTGTATATTTTTGTAATACGTCGTATTCTGGTGCATTTCAAACATTTGAAATATTATTACTTTAAAGTATATTGTACATTTCAATTTTTCCTTAAATTTGCAGTAAGGTCACACCTGGTATCTTGTATCCTGTCTTCCTTTTTATATCAGTTTGTACCAATTTAAAAAAAATCCCTTTTATACCATATTGCTTTAGTTATTACAGTCGCTTATGATTTTCTTAGTACTAAAATATTTAATAAAAATATAGATCAACATGTGTTAATTATAAGCTTGTATATTTAATATTTTTTTGGCAGAATATTGTATTGCATGATTGATATATAGAAAGTGTATCTGCATGTATGGATATCTATAAATAACGACTTTCCATGACGACTACCCAGTCCTCCACAAAACAAAACATCATCTGTCGAAGAAACATTAATCACAATATATCACAAAAATAAATTGTTGGCGAAATGTCTGTCGGCGAATTAGATGTCGGCGAATTGGCTGTTGACGAATCGTCCAGTCGGCGAATTCGATTTCGGCGAATTCCGGTGTCGGTGAATTTTCTTTCGGTCAATCGTCCGTCGGCAAACTGGCATTCGGCGAAATGTCCTAGTACTACCAATTCCATCGTGGGATTTTTTTTATGTGCTCGATTTAATCGTGTGCATTGTTATTCTAAACGACGATAAATGATATAATATCAGTGGCGGATCCAGGTATTCGAAATAAAGGTACCAGGGAGGGACTTTCAAAGTTGAAGAATCTATACCACCTCAGCCCCACCATGGTTGAAACTGAGGTAAGATAAGAAAATGTATGATTATGGCACGCCTAGATGGCCGGGAATGGCACTGAAAGACTTCAGATTGTGAGTATAATTTTCTTTTTATATCCATTTTATTTATTTATTTTTTTTTTGGACAAATGGTGGGGTCCTAGGCCGACAGGGCCCCTACCATTATCCGCCACTGGATATAATATGATATGCCCTGCAGTCGATTTCAGAGACACATTATGGCGTTATGTATCAACAAAGACCTTTTTGGTCAAGGTTCTAGATTGAGGAACCTATGATTAGCGTTCCTTCGGGGCCCCTAGGAGTCGAGGGCCCTCCGGACATCGCATGAAAGCGCATAGGCGTTACGCCACTGAACTTACCGTACCGACGTGTACATCATTGATATAATTTGTTTATTCTGAAATTACATTACATATCATTAAACAGATATAAAAACTAGAATTTCTGGGATAAAAATACAAGTAACCATTACGGTCACAAAACAATAATTAATATCATAATTTTAGCGCAAAGTCGCAGTACAGTATTGTCCTCATTTTGGTAGTCAATATTGCTGTAGCCCACTCAACAGCGTCACAGATGGCAGAGATCATTACCACACATACATTATACAATTCAATTTCGCATGGTCATTTAGACTGGCTCTTTTACGGTATCTCGTTGATCCATACACTTGGCCTACTTTATACTTAATATAAACCAACCGATATAAAACAATCGCCTGAAATCTCAGCTATCGTACTAAAATAATGTTTCTCATCCATTAATCAGAACAGCACGCCACATTAATTTGTTTTGTGTTTATTTTCAAATGTGACGATTGATCAATGTCGAGGATGATATACTTTATGAATACTTCAATAAAACAGAAAACAGTAACACATAGATCTTGGTGGTAGATATATCCGGAATCTATAGGCGGAATTAAGAAAAAGTTAGACTTATGGCCTATACTGATATAAAGTCCGGTGGTTAATTACGACAGAGAAATAAAGTGAATTCCATTAATATCTGTAAATCATTCATGTTATTAATAAAACCAAAAGAGACAATTTTGACTATTAAAGTAACATTCAGCATCATAAAAAGAACATTAATCGATCACATAAGTTTTCAGTACCAATGATTTAATGATTATTTATTGGATGGTGAGAACCATTTACCATTATGTTCGGAATTACAACATCAACACAATCCATCCTGCACTGCGGTCCTGTCAGTTATGAATGATCTCATCATTAATATAGCCGGTATGCATTCGACACAAGCGTCACAACCATTAAAATTATCAATACTGATTTAAATTTGTAATCCCTACGTTCAGGATTCATCATCTATAGTAGGTCATAGGAGGTCATACATTCTTCTGACGGTCAGTATGAGCCTACTGTATTTAAGAGTCAATCCAGAAAATTATGGCAAGGTTTGCGTCTTTTCTTTTTACCACGCTTCGACGGATGACATAATAACAATAACATTAACAAAAATTAAAATAATAATAATAATAATAATAATAATAATAATAATAATAAAGATAATGATAATAATAACAGCATTACAAATATTAATATAAATACGGTATAATATTTGTTATTTAATAATAATAATATTATCAATAGGAACATAATATCAAATAATATCAATAGTAGGCCTATATAGCGCATAGGCTACACAGATTTTTTTTTAAATTAATTGGTAGATGCACGAAGCTACGTGATGAATGTTGTATAAGCCAACCACTGATCTGCTCATAATTACTATAACATGCTATGAAGACTGATACTCATCAAATATCGGCTAAACCAGACATTCGTATTTCAACAGTACAGCAGTAGAATTATTATATAGCTTCAGCACAATTCCTCCAAATATGGAACACCATCTTAAAACCCAGCC
This sequence comes from Anneissia japonica, assembly GCF_011630105.1. Lineage (NCBI taxonomy): Eukaryota > Metazoa > Echinodermata > Crinoidea > Comatulida > Comatulidae > Anneissia > Anneissia japonica. The sequence continues at coordinate 1,204,525 of NW_022709610.1, read as the reverse complement.
AGGGGCATAATGTTGCTTTATTTGTGCTATCGTTTAAAATTATGCCCCACTCATCCATAGTGAACCCGTTCCTAAAACCCATCTTCATGAAAGGCCACCACACCGGTTTCAAATTTCCGCCTGTATATACCAATTACTAATGTGGATCTTATTACCAATGTCTTCACAACTAGTTTACCCCGGTGACGGGAACAATTGACTGATATGTCCTATTCAGCAATGGGGAAAGTATTCGATGCTACAGCTTCTGTATTCAGCACATTTGCATTCGGACCTGCAATGCAACATATCCACATCTTCCAAATAAACAAACAACTACACTTATTTTTATAAGAACACTAATTTATAAGAACACTGCGGCTGAAACTGCTTAAAAAATAAGAACAAATTGAGGCTGAGGTAAAATTTCAAATGAGGTTTTTATTATTTTTTTAATAGAAAAACCAGGGAGTTGTTATTTAGTTTTATTTACCTGAATTTTAACTCACTGGAAAACCACCCAACCTTATCTGTGCCTTATATCCAGTAGGTGTGACTTTGTAATACCCGTTTCATTAAAATCCTGCTATACAATTGTGTGTGTGTGTGTGTAAAATAAGAACAAAATAAGAACATTTTGAGAATAAAAAAAAAAAAAAAAAAAAAAAAAAAAAAAAAAAAAAAAAAAAAAAAAAAAAATAAGTACACTCAGCCTGGGCAAAATTTTACTGGTTCTTATTAAAAAAAAAAAAGTGTATTGATTAAAAATCGAACACTCGAATTAAGCTCCTCTGATTAACCCGTTCCTATTCACCGTAAGGGTTTTATACATAGGCCTACTAAAAAAAAAATAATGTTAAAAGAAATAGTTGTTAAAAGGACAAAAACCGACGCTTTAACACCGCACTGTACATTCTTGACAACAAGCCTACTCTCTTGAACAACCACACGTCTATTTAAATTCCTCGTCGATGATAGAATAAACATTGAGCATCTCATGTTTAGAAGCATAATGTGTAATGACATGTGCGGGCAATACTGCTGATATAATAAAGTTGAGTTTATCCTGCATACTCTTATAGGCTTATATAGGTAAATTTATTTAACTATACATAGCCCTATACTCATTTTAAGCAGGTAATGTATTTTAGAGAACATTCCTAATTCTCTGCTGGCATCTTGACACTGTTATTACAAACTATGTAACTGACATCTTTTTGGACGACAATGTGTGCGATTCTGTTATTTCGTGAGATCATTAAAACTTTCACAGACTTTGACATTATTAAAATTTTGAACTAATCTTTAGAGAGTACTTGAAATAGAGAAATTAGTATACATTGAGTCAATTACCACAGACGCTAACCCTTGACCGACTTGACTACGCTCGTTTGAAATGTATTAACCATAAAAATACTTTGGACAAGGCTACTTGCATGTAGCAATTTGTAAGACGGTTACATAGGCAAACAACCCAAAGGCTATGCATGAAACCGAGACATAGGAATAAGATATTGAAAGAATCAAAATGTTTTAATGCAACATAATGTAAGGCCTAGTTTAAAATCCTAAATGTAACCAAAAAGTGTTTAAAAAATCATTAAATCATCATCAGGGAATCATTACACATAACTACGAGGTGTGGTATGCAATGTTTTTTTCATCCAAACACAGTGTTGCACTGAGTTGTAATAAAGTATACTGATGTTCAAGTAACCAACGATAATTGTGTATTGCTATACCGTATCCTACAATATCGTAGACATAGCGTATGTCAGTAATTGGAATTCCTAAAAATGCTTCTTATGTCAACGTTTACTGTGTTTATTTTGATGTTTTAAACATCAAAATTATTCATATTGAAGGCTCAGAAGAAAAATATTGTCATTAGAGATTCTTGTTTCAAATGGTAAATACATCATTCCATACATCATTCCTCCGATATTTAATGGAAATATCATTGCATTTTTGACTTGATCTATGGAAGGCATGAGGACTAGTACAATTACCAACGAAGGCTTCACAGTATTATAGAAGTGACAAAGACAGTAGGCCTACATGTAATAGGCCTGAGTTGTTGTTATAATTGTGAGTGAAAAGCTATTAGATGTGAAAAATACAGAACCATGATAGACCAGACTAGGGCTTACTTATGGTTGTTGTATGAAACACCACCGATTACCTATAAGGACTGCGGTATCATCTAAATTTGGCCGAAACTACTAACGTTATCGGTTGTGTCTAGGCCGGCATGCACACGCTGCGCCGAATAAATCGTTGCCATGCCCCAACGCAATTTCATGGAAAACGCAAAGCAACGAGGCGCGCGCATCGGATTGTTTTCCTTTTTATGACGATCCGCTTCACTCTATATACCGTCATATTTTTATAAACAAAAGTTTTGTTCATAGATTACCAAGTTACATCAAGGTGTAATAAGAAAGAAATACAGTATTTTAAAACACATCAAAGCTGGGTACGAAGAAGCAAAATTGCAATTCTTGAATGTCAAATGCGAAACGGTCCTTACCAATTACTGTAGCATACAACGTGTAATTTTTGCACAGAGACACAATAACTCCAAACATCGTTCGAAAAACGTTACCCCAGTACACTTTTCCACCCCAAACACTATCTTGACACCAGATAGAGTCCACTAAAAATTACGTCTCGGGACTTTACATGATGGTAAAACAAAGGGGTTACAGTACAGTACCTACAAACAAGTAAATGACGATTTATAATTTCAAGGATTTCTTTAATGCTTGTATTGTAATTTAGTTATAATAATTTTTCCTAGCGCCTTTATAAACAAATATGAGCATACTTAATTAAGAACACGTTTCAAAAATTAGGAAAAGAACGTGATATCGCCAGTAGTGACCGCACGATTTAAATATTGATTACGTCATTTCTATGTTGACACAAGTGAGCTATCGAAAATGGATGGGGTCGTGCCATTGAAATACAAACACTTTACAGAGCATGGTCTCATACTGATTTACTGGTAATGGAGAAGCAAGATTAGGTCTATCTAATACATTATTCGTTGTTAGAGATGATTAATTAATTCACCTCTGGAAAAGGTGTCTGATGGAATGGTGATAATGTTAGATAAAAGAAGAACAAAATCGAATTATTATCTGGTTGTGATATTTCCATTCGCTTCCCATTATGTAGTTGGGTTAGGAATTTCTTTAGTGTGATGTGACATCCTATACCCCATGATACATGGTTCAAGTTATCGAGGTATATATTTAGTAGGCCAACAGAAAATCCGCTAGGATGTATAGTGGGTTACGTAGCCTATGTCCATAGCTTAGCCGTCGAAAGATAAGGAGATAAGTAATGAAGACGTACTACAACTGAAATTATGCATGACGTCATCATAAGAAGGCACGCCTTTGCAAGTGGTCTCAGATAGATAAGGCATAGTCGAAAGAGGGCGTGATCTGTTCCCCTAAATATTAATTACCAATTGTACCTGAGATCAGTGTCAGCGTATGAGTCAAACCTAACGATTGCTCGAATGCTGTAGAGACCAGGGAAAAGTGAAATTTCACTGTTCCCTGGTAGAGACCTAACAGAATTGTATATCGCGAAAATCAGGGAACATTATTTTTCACTGTTCCCAGCGAAAATAAACAGGCGGTTAGAGAGGCTCAGTTAGATAACCACAAAGGTACTAAAGTCGAAAAAAAAATCAAGCTTAATTGCTCATTTAAAAGTGACATAAGTTATCAACTTCTAAACCACACAGGTCGAAAACGTCCGTTTTTAAATGAGTATTTACAAACAGTGTTTTACTAAAACTATCCATAAATTAATTAGGCCTGCCTGTAGCAAATTTAAGGATCTGAGCATAGCTATAAATAAATTATAGCCTAAACATACGATCTAAACAACTACACCAATTCGATCGTCTGAAAAACATGAATTGAAAGAAAGTTACGTGGCGCAAGGGTGGAGCCATGATTTGCCCGACGGGGGGGGGGGTGTTCCGACATCCCCGACGAGATGCCGATGTCTCAGAC
>NW_022709610.1:1198028-1200192 GCF_011630105.1 Anneissia japonica | reverse complement strand
GTTTTGTATTTCAAAACCAGGTTGAATAGCTGTCTCTTATACACATCTAGATGTGTATAAGAGACAGTATATATACTGTACACTTTATTTCTCCCAAACGAAATGTTGTTTTCTCCCTGACGTGGGGTGGGGGGCAGCGACGGGGCGCACGCTGACCAACACAAGATGGTGTCTCTGCGACAGATCCCAAGCTACAATATTAACAAAACATTTCCGTTCATAATGATGGTAAAGATGATGATGAGTCATGTAGGCTTAATGTGAGTAAAGTACGGTAAGTTTATGAGCTTGGGGACGAGGAACCACCAAATGCCCCCTGATCGGAATACAGGTACGAATGCCTCTGAAAAATAAATAATATACTGTAGATTTGATGGTGTGACAGACTAATTTGAGGGCTTTTATATAATGCGTAATATCTCCAGAGCAAAATAAGCAAATAGCGACAAAGACAAGAACTTAAGCAGACTTGGTCATGTCAGCGAGTCAGCGGGATCTAGCAGCGGAAGCCCCAACAAAATCCAGTGGCTCCGTAATAGAAGACTAACTTCAATGATTTTCTTATACCTCCGACCTGAACGAATAATTCATGAGCACAACGATCGATGGATTTTGACCATGGGCGTTTTTTGAACTATTGTAAAAAAAAAACTTTTTAAAACGTGGGTGCCGATATCAATTGCTTCCGAAATATTTTTTCACAAGAGTATTTTTGTAGTTCATCATACCGTGGCATGAAGCTTACGTAAATAAATGGCGAATAAATGCCACATTGTATATCCTACGGTAATGTCGAAGGACACAAAGATATCATCCTGATTGCAGTGAAGTAGATCGGACATGTATTCCTCTGCAACTTAGAATTCGTTTTGTTCCGTCAGTTTACTGTGACCGAAACTATTGATTCTTACAATATTATGTTTTAATACTATTGACGAATTCCGTCTCGTCGTGTTTGTGCCATTCACTATGACTTGTCAATTATACTTTTGAACTTATTTTAAAAATTCATCTATATTCTTTTTAATAGTAAATCTTTGTATTTGTATTGCTTTCTGTTGATACACATTGTCTCTATAAAATCGAATGTTAGGACCTTTAAAATCCTAAAAATGTCTCTGGCAACCAGCAGTTTTCTCCTTGAACCTTTAACCAAGACCAGTGTTACGCCAGCACATGTCTCTGACGAGCAGACTGAGCTAACATTTCCTGTTTCATGTAGGCTTACATGATATTAAGTTGAATTCAGACGTTTTTGAAAAACTTTCTGGATGGAGGGGAAGGCAGGTTAACGGATTTGGTTGTTAATCTGTAGACCTGCTACCTATCATTCCCCTCAAGAGGCAGATACAGGACTAAGCGTTCATGGGCAAAAGAGTTCATACCAAATCTGGCTGTCTGGGTTAATCTGGGTTAGGCTGTCTTGTGCACGACCCGTGTGGAGTAACCTACCTTATGACGCTATCAGCTCAGTAGGCTAAGTTAAAAGGTATAGGGTTCACAGTAATCTTCCTACTATGACGAACGCACCAGTTCAATTAAGTTGTTGTTATACGATTCACTATAGCCCTTACCCTATAATAATAAATGCATACTGTAGTTCAATTGTTGATATCCATGACACAGGTTCGGATAAGCTACGTTCACCAAAGCACGGATCCGGTTTAGTGGTAAAGATTCGTACTATTTCCAATCCAGCCTCCGGATCCGGAGCGATGGATTTGAAAGCCATTTATATCGTAAAATCGTACGTTTTTTTAACGTAATAACTCACTATATTTTGTCCGGGCTCCGGACCAGACTTGATGTGGTACGCTGGATTACTGGGGCTAAGTTAAGAGTTGTAGAGTACTGTTCACCGAGAAGGACTGTTCGGTTATGATGGGCTTTGTATTTCAAAACCAGGTTGAATAGTCATGTTGTCTGTATACTATATACAGTACAATACTCGTATTGTAAATTTATATTTTATTTCTATGATGTTATTGCAACATCTGTCCCTGCTTGCATATTTTTTAGCTTTTTTATTTTATTGCTATGAGCAAAACATACCTAGAAAATGTGTCATATAAACATCATCACACAATTAGTGTCCGTAGTGCTGTCTCTTATACACATCTAGATGTGTATAAGAGACAGCATACTGATTTACTGGTAATGGAGA
>NW_022709610.1:1196066-1197756 GCF_011630105.1 Anneissia japonica | reverse complement strand
TTTGACAATGTTAAGGAGAACCTCAGACGACAAAAGAATTCCCCTTAAAATATGTTTAAATTTAGTAGTAGTATCCGACGACAAGCAATCAAGAAAAAACTAAACTGGAACAACTCTCTCTCGACGAAATGTTTAGTGTATCATACAAATGTTTAAATACCTGCCTCTAACCACAAGCAATCAAGACAAGACTAGACAAGAACGACTCGCACGACACGAAAATTTTAGTTTATTATTAGTTTATTTACAAAACTTCAAATACCTCTGACCGCAAGCAATCAAGGAAATACTAGACAAGAACAAACCCGCGCGACACGAAAAGTTTAGTGTATTATACAAACGTTGAGACCGCTACACAACGGCCTTTGCTTCGAGATTTGAGCATGAAGGCAAGACAAAAGCAGCTTTCTTAGCTACGTTTTTTGTCAGCTGATCGGTTAAAAAACGTATTTCATTTTTATTTTATCACTGAAAAACAACTACTGTAAAATGTTTAGCCCATAATATGATGTGTGTGAAGAAAACATTAAACAATATTTTAATTTGGACCTTCAAAAAGCAGTTAAAAAGAAATGGCTATGAAACTTTAGGGGGGGGGGCTAAAGCCGGTTTAGCCCCCCCCCCCCTCTAAATCCGCCCCTGGTTTATGAGGTCATAAATGTATGATGGAGTTTGACCATGTAATGCTTTGTAAACGACATTGAGAATTTTAAAAACAATCCGTTGGGAGACCGGCAACCAGTGAAGGTTCTTAAGCACTGTAGTAATATGACTAAATCTAGATGTACATGTCACAAAGGCGAGCAGCTGAGTTGAGCTCAGTGAAGCTGAGCTTTTGAATTAGCTTGGTGGGGCAGACCGTAAAGTACGAGACTTTGTTATTGCTACTCAAATAGCGCTGATTAGCTGTTGCTACTCACCTTGTTTTTCTGGATTTTTTCTGCTTCTTACTCCCCATTTTTTGGATAACTTAGTGATATGGTTTATTTTTCATTTATTGTGCTTAACTGTTGTTTTTATGATTCTTAAATTGGACCGTTTAACTACTCAACATTTTAGTCCATTGCTAGGCCCAATCAATTGTGCTGTGTTGCCAAGGCCGTCGGAACCGCACCGGCCGCACCGGATTTGGCCGGACCACTTTTTCTCAATCCTATCACAGGTCACCATCTCCATACCACCAATTAAAAATCCTTTTTGGGACCAGGGTTTTAGTGTCCTTTAGCAGCTTTGGTCTCTACTTTGAATCATAATTAAAGACCAGCTTTTAAAGTAGTCTTTAACTATCTCTATGTAAAGGGGAATTAAGAAATGATATAGTAAATTTAAGATAGTTAGAATGGATGTAGGGCCTACAGTTACTGTAAGCTGTTATTATAGACTAGGAAAAAAAATCAAAAAAGAGGCCTAGAAATCAAGTAAGGGGGAGTGGAATGTTAGAAGCAGTCAACATAGCCAGATATCCTAATTAATCCCTCCTGGTCACCCTAAGCCCTGTTGACACTTGTTTTTTCACCTGGTATACAAATGGCGGCCATTTTGAAAAATGGTCGCCAAATTTATCTAAAATGTGCATATAATTGGAACTAAATAATCTACAGATATGATGTTGGTGTCTAAAATCATAATTTCTATACAGGCAACAAACCAGACATATACACACTACTGTCACTCATGCCAGAATGGAACA
>NW_022709610.1:1194247-1195857 GCF_011630105.1 Anneissia japonica | reverse complement strand
ATAGTAGGCCTATTATTAAATATTATACACAGCATGTTGAAATCGATTAAAATAATGTATACATTAAAGGCCTACTAATAATTCAGATATTCGGATGATAAACGCCGGGGTCCTCCCCCGGGAAAATTTCGATTCCTAGATAGCCGGAAATATAAGCTTTCCCAACTTCTGAGGTGTCTTTTAATGACCTTAAATTTCTTCAAAATTCAAGGTTTTACCCCTCTTAAAAAAGGTCAGCTCATTTTATCTCATTCTTAGGCCTATACCAAAGAAAATAAATAAAAAATATAGTCAATATATTATTAGGCCTATATCATACCAAGTCTCACGCATCCGGCGTGAACCTCACGTTTTTCGAACAAACCTCAAGCTCAAGCCACTCCTCAAAAACTTACGCTTTTCCACTAATCTCAAGCTTTGTTTGATTAAACCCAAACTTTTTATCGAATAATATAAACCTTCGCAATTCTATATTTTATCAGGCCCAGATCATCGAAAATTCTATCGTTCCTGTTAGCTACTCATTTTTAAGGTTTAATTTCAGCACTAGAGATATTCAGAGTACCCAGAGAGCGTCTAAGCCCAAAATTTTTCGGGGCCCTTGGACGGGCCCTCGACTCATGTCAATTAGGTTATTTCCTGTTAATTCTCAAGCCTCTAGCTATCTCCAACTTGGCATGTATTCTATATTCCAACATTATTGAGTACAGTAGTTGGATTCTTTCTTCCATAGATCGATGAACTGATAGGCCTGAAGAATACACTTTCGTACATAATTATTACGACGTCGAGACAAAACAGTGTTTCTAATGTATTTAGTTGAATGCTAGTTGGGCTAAGCCTATATATATATATATATATATATATATATATATATATAATACGCATACTTTATAAAACATAAATTAACCTAATTTTCTGATAAACAAATTAAATAACATTAATTAAATGAAATATATTTAATGATATAGGCGTATTTGCTACCATCTAACGTAACACACAATTTGAAATAAAAGTAGGCCTATGATGACATAATTAATGTCGAAATATTGAATCCCAACACGATGGCGTGTATTTAAATACATTATACTTTCTTATCTGAGATTAATCAGTGGACCTTTCAGTAGTAGGCGTATCGTAGAAGAAAATCACAAATGGGCATTGACCTCCGAAGTACTGTAGAAGTACCGGTATAATAGAGTGTTTTTTTGTGGATGAAATATGGGTATATAGAACGACTAGGAGAAAGGTGTGATATCGAAATTCCAAAAGAGGAAACATGTTTAAAAGATATCCTGTTTTCTTTCCTGTATTTCTTATGTAAAACCGGATTTAAACTTTCAAAACGTTTCTACAATGTGTATTTAGGCTTCATCAATACGGTATTGAGAATGCATCAATAATCAATCAGTCAATTGATTGAATAACGCTTTTGTATCATCGGCACACCTTTTTAGTGTAACTTTACAATGACTAGACAATAATTAATTGATATAGAGAAAACACAAATTAAAAATAAAAAAATATGTTCTCTCTTATAACTGTCTCTTATACACATCTAGATGTGTATAAGAGACAGTACTACTACCGAGAAATCTAATAATACAATC
>NW_022709610.1:1191041-1193192 GCF_011630105.1 Anneissia japonica | reverse complement strand
CTAATGACTTAAGTTACTGCATGATTGTTTTATAATTTTAATAAAACTAATTTCTTCTAATTTTAAATATATTTTCCCTGAATTCGTGATTATTCGGCGTCATGCGTGTTACATCCAAAATCACTTTGAAGCGGGACCGTCCCGCACGATGCGCGAAAAAACGGTTGGTAATGCGTTTTGTAAGCCAGGACCCAATAGTATTTTTTACGTTTCTTCACAGAGAGGGGTTCGTCCGAACCCCTTGAACCCCACTTTCCATTGACACAAATCATGACCATGTTTTATGTGGTGCGTCAGCCATCTTGAAATTCAAAATGGCGGCCTATGACTTTGGGAAAAAATGGCACCTAACTTTTTTTTTAATTCAGCGCAGTAAAAATGATAAAATTAGTCAATAAAATCTATTTTTGCTCAAAAATCTATCTGGATTACATAGAAAACTAGCTTATATACTCGTTCTTATTTTATGTACATTTTAAGTAAGTATATTTTGCGATTATTTTTAAAAAAATAAACACCTATTTTTTAATTATGTTCCATTCTGGCTTGAGTGACAGTAGTTTTTATATGTCTAGTTTGTTGCCTGTCTAGAAATTATGAGTTTAGACACCAAAATCATATCTGTAGCTTATTTAGTTTCAATTTTATGCACATTTTAAATAAATTTGGCGGCCATTTTTCAAAATGGCCGCCATTTGTATACAAGGAGTAAAATCAAGTGTCAACAGGGTTTAGGGTGACCAGAAGGGATTAATTTGGATATCTGGCTATGTGGATTGCTTCTAACATTCCACTCCCCCTAACTCATTTTTTTCAGATTTTTTTTCCTAGTCTATTATTATTATTATTATTATTATTATTATTATTATTATTATTATTATTATTATTATTATTATTATTATTATTAATACTAAAACTATTTCCCGGTAGTCAAGTCCTGTGCTCGTTCTACCTAACCATTACTAACAGCACCGTCCATTCAATATAGAGCACTGATAGATAAAAACATCATCTTAAGTATATCATCATCACCAAATATTTATTTTAAATGCTTACCGTATGCATTACGGTTGAATTTGTTCTTCCAAGTGTTTTAGAATGGATTATTGCATGCCACACACGAAGTAGTCTTGCGCTCCACTTAATTCGAAAAATACAATTTCATGTCTTACTAAAACCATGGAGGTTTATTCCTCCATGCTAAAACTAATGACATTCAATACGGAGCACTGTACACAAAACATCGGCTATTGATGTATATTTTGGTGTCTGTAGTGCGTAAAAAACTAAAACCTATTTTATACCTTTTAAAGTAGTATAAATTTTCAGTTTGGTCTTCCAAAACCATAGTGGTCTAGTGGTGTCTAATAGAATCTTTATAATTAAGAATTCAAAGGCACTCAACGGGGCTCCCAATTTTGAAGAATCCACATCCGGGAGATCTGTTTAAATGATTTTTTTATGACATCTAAATTTTGTGTTGCATGGTGTTAACCATTAAATATTGGTCCTAACTGCTGCGCAGACAATTGATATTAGAGTATAAAAACTTGTTAAAGCATGCAAATATCATCATGAATTTACGGGAGAAGGTTTATTTCGGGAGATTCATGCTCGTGTGCGTGGGCCAGAATGCGGGAGTTCTTCCTGCCAGTTTCCAGGAGACTCCATTCCGAGACTCTACGGGAGACTTGAAACGTTTGGGTATTAAATGTGGTCTTTAGATTTCTCTATTTAGATGGAAATTTAAAAATAATACATTAAATGTTTTAATTGGTTGTACAGTAACTGCATGCTCTTATTTATTCTTAACATTTCTTGGTAGCCAGACATCAAATTGTCTTTCCATTAAAATATTACTAACATTGCCACTAACATTATCGTCATTCAATATACAAAACAATATACACAAAACAGTTCCTTTGCTAATACATCTACGTGTAAGTTATATATAACACAATTATAGTAGAACAAAAATGCATTAAGATCACTGTTTATTTAGTAGTGGAGCTACCAAAACCATTGTCTCTAATTAGACGAAATATCGGAGGCACAGAAATATTTTCTTTAATTGGAGGTGGTCTTTAATTGGAGGGAGAACTGTACTTATTGTAATTAATATAGGCCTATCATTACCGTACTATATTACGT
>NW_022709610.1:1134637-1190836 GCF_011630105.1 Anneissia japonica | reverse complement strand
AAAAGAAGGGCCTCAATGTGTATAGACTGTCTCTTATACACATCTAGATGTGTATAAGAGACAGATATAATCCACCATGAGTATTGTTTTTGTATTGCCATGTACAATTCAACTTTATTGACAATCCTTAATTTCAATATTTAAGATTGATTTTGAAAATGTTTAGGGGTATAATATAAAATAACAAATAACTATTATAAAATTTTGATTAGGCCTACTTCCAATTAAAAAATTGTTACCCTTAAATTAAAAGTGAAGACATTAATTTTTCTAAAATTATGCATATGGTATTTCCCGGCAGAGGAGCCATTTTTTCAACCATGGTGAAAAAAATGTGTTACACCCCATCACCCACCCACGCCCACTCTGATTGGCCGGACCACTTGCAAAGTGCTTCCGACGGCTATGGTTGCAGTTGCTTTGCCAGCTATCAAGACGGATGAGTTTTAAATTTTTCTCTGTGAAACAACAGGGATATGGTAGCCCACCGAAAACTTATTTTCTGGTGGTGAACAAGGAACGGACATCCCTTTCTCTTTTCCGAAGAGCGTACTGTGTTACTTAACGTGCACATGGATCATATCGCACACAAAACAAATTGCTGAACGTCTCTTCCTAAAGACGGTATACTATTATTGTTGTATTTCAGCTCTGCAGTTGCTTTGCCAGACAAAGCCTTTTGTTTTTGTCTACCTGTGTATTCAGGCTTATGCAAATTGGGCACCCTATCACCTTATTTTGCGACCACGCTCCTCATCACTTAACCATCGAGCGTCCCCCCCCCCATACCACCTTCGCTCCCCTTTTCAAGAATCCTATAGATAAGATAGGTGATATACGATCAAAACTAGCATTTTATGCTTACTCGCTTCATAAATGGCTAACTATCAAGACGGATGAGTTTTAAATTATTCTGTGTGAAACAACAGCGATATGGTAGCCCACCGAAAACTTATTTTCTGGTGGTGAACAAGGAACAGGGGGACATCCCTTTCTCTTTTCCGAAGAGCGTACTGTGTTATTTAACGTGCACATGGGTCATATCGCACACAAAACCAATTGCTGAAGGTCTCTTTCTAAAGACGGTATACTATTATTTTTGTATTTCAGCTCTCTATTAAGAAAGAGCAGATATGAAATTGAACCCTTGTACAGACAGCCCCAATTAACAAAATGCTGCAAGACAAACAATGCACTACCTAGGCCACTGTATACTGTGCATTAATCACCAGACTGCCTTACTAACCACTATAGATTATGATAAACCTGAAAGTATGTAGCACATGATAATACACGAGTCGTCGATGTAAATTTCTTAATTGACTGATGTGAGACATTATCCCGAATCATTATTCAATTTGTGATATATTTTTTTTATTCGTCTAAAACGCAGATTTCCATATTAGGTATCGGAATGTTTTAGCTTCAGCAAAGTGACAGGTTTAATATCGGGAAGGGGTGATTTAATATGGTGGATAACCTAGAATAATATTTTAGTACGTATTAATACCTAAAGCAAAACGACATAATGGTGGCTTGGGTCTTCTAAAATACGTTAGGTCATTACCATTACCGTAGCTTTCAAAAGAAAAACAATCATCAATACAAAAAATTAAATTATTTAATTTAAGTTTAAACTACACCTTTACCAGCGGCACACGAAAGTGGTGCGTTCACAATAGGTCCTGTCTCTTATACACATCTAGCCAGCTCTTCCATTCGTAAAATATTTAAATATTATATTTCAGAGGAAGAAATTTATTATAAATTAAAAAAATGATAAAAAAAATTGTATATAAAATTATATAGGGAGACACAAAAACTGCAACTCTTTAAATTCTATTCCGATGACGTTTTTCCTGTGCACGTTTTTACACAGTGAGCGACACGCTTATCGACAATGCTTCAAGTCAACAGAGCATACTAAATATACAGTAGTCTTTTACACTACAGTGTTATGTACCAGTATGACTTTTCTCTTCCCAGCTTGTCGGTTAATAATGTCATGACGATTATACATTCTTTTTTCCGATAGTTAATTATTCCAAGTGTCAAAAGAAAAATGATTATTTTTGTAAGTCATTTCAAAACAAAAATATCTTGGAGACTCATTCATCACACATCAAATGGCGGCTATTCAATAGGAGTTCGTTAATTCAGTCAAGCGATTTTTGCAGCGAGATTTGTTTTTTAAACCTTGATATATCATTTTGTAAGTGTCTATTCAGCAATGTTTTTGAGTAAACATGATAGAAATCATAATGTGGCCAACCATTGTTCTTTACATTTTAAACATTCAGTCAAATGTTTTGATAAAACATATAAACGGTCAGTAAGTGGTATGCCATGTGGGCTAGCAAAATAATTCGTATGGTACGCCATGAATCGACAAAATAGTCATGTAGTACGCCCAATAGCTCTATGAGTACGCCATAGATTGAAAAATAATTCGTATGGTACGCCATGGACTGGCAGAGAAGTCGTATGGTACGCCATGAGTTAATTATGGGATTCTTTATTTAAAAAGGATAATTTGATAATAAAAAAAAACCAAGTTAAGAGTCCTCCTTTCCCCTCCTTAGGAGTACTAGTTCCCCTGTCGGGGGTACCAGCCCCCCCCCCCCACCCCGTCCCGTCGAGGAATAGCTGGCGCTACCACCACCAGGCGCACCCAGCAGGGTCCAGGTGCAAAATTCCCTGGTTGGGTTCGGGGCGGATCAAGGATTTCAAAATAGAGGGGGACGAAGAGGAACTTTCACAGATGGAGGGTGTAGACCATCTCATCCCCACTATGGTTAGAACTGAGGTAAGACAACTTAGGATTATGGAACTTTACAGTGGCGGATCCAGGACTTCGAAATAAAGGTGGCCCAGGGAGGGACTTTGACAGATAGAGGGTCTATACCACCTCAGCCCATGGTTTGGGCTGAGATAACAAACAAATTTACGATTATGGCACCGTCCTCTAGATGGCCGGAAATGGCACTCACAGACTTAAAATTTGAAAATAATTTTCTTTTTTTCTCCAATTTTTTACAATTTAAAAAAATTTACGGGGAGCCTAGCCCTCAGACTTAAAATTTAAACATAGTTTTCTTTTTTCTCCATTTTAAAAATAATGTTGACAAATTTAGGGCAGTGGCGGATCTAGAGGGGGTGAATAGGGTGGCTAGCCACCCCTCTTCGGTGACTGTAAAGAAAATGGTTACTTGTCTTGTGTGTGTGCTTCCATATACTCTCGTAAAAGAACACTTTCTATTTTAAGTTTACACGTGTCTTTATTATAATTTGAGAAGTATGAGAAAAAGCGTGTAATAATAATAATAATAATAATAATAATAATAATAATAATAATAATAATAATAATAATAATAAGATTAGTTTTCGGCACATGAAGTAGGTAAAGTAAATTAAAAATACAATCAAAGACAATTGAGTTTTATTTTCAATGGACCAACAAGCGATTAATTAGATAATGATGAATTTTACCCTATAAGAAGAGAATGCTTTTAAGTTTTATTTTCTAAAGTGCGCCATCTGTGGCATCCTTTAAAAGAAGTCCGATGACCCTTCCCCAGGAATAAAGGTCAAGCAATCAAGTATCAAGTAAGTATCATTATTAGATATCTATGGTTGCCGAAAATCGCTGGTAAAAAACGTAATTTTGTCTAGGCCTGTGGTGATGTGATGATGATGAATTTTAGTATATAAAAGTGTCATTTCCGATCACCTACAGCTAACTATTTCCTAAAATTGTCGAACCTCATTCCCAACCATGGTGGGCCTAAGGTGAATGTGGACTCACGAAATGTCCCCTTCAGCTTTAGCAGCAGATCTGCGCCGTTGCCAAAACCACCCACCCCACTTCTTAGTGCTTCACAAATCGCATTATCCAGCCCCTCCCCTACTGCTAAATCCTAGATCCGCCACTGCAGGGGACCCAGGTCGGCTATATAATATGTAGGTCAACTAGATAATTATTTACTATGTGACTACAATAGAACCACTCCTTTGGGACACCCTATTTAGGGGACACCCATATTAAGGGGACACTTTTCCGTGAAACGAGGGGCAAAATCTCTTTAAACACTACAGCCAATCCCAATTAAGGGGACAGGGATAATTTTTGAGTGTGCAAAATGGAAAAATCAATACAATTTCACCCCTATTAAGGGTACACTTCTTTTTTATTTTATCATAACAACTACAGTAGTCACAAAATAAGAAAAAAAAATCATTCAAATTTATATTTTGGCACCTTTTGAGCAATAAATTTAACATCAAACCAGATTTTTTTCCATTCTTAGAATGGCCATTGGATGCCTACATGTGTTACTTCGTAGAAATAAAATCTTTGTTATTTTTTAAGATTAGCCATGGAGATTTTTTGTTTTGTGTATTTTGATATAGATTTTAATCTATCCGGACAACCTGCATCGTGGTTTTTTAGTTCGTAACATCTATTAATCGAGTATTCTATCCTGTGCATTAGAAAAAGAATATTTGGTCATTAACATTTCACACAAATAAAGAAATAATATCGGGAACATACACAAATTTTGTAGTTTTAATTACATATCTGTTAATTTCATATCTTAAATGAATTATTTTTTGCATTGCAAATTATTGTTATAAATTAGTTGTAAATAAACTATAACTCATTCTTAGGTCAGTTAACAAAATTATAAAGAATCTATGTCATAATTATACGAATACATGTCAAAAACCCCTATTATTTGGACAATTAATAGGGGTTAGGGGTTTTTAAAATTTTTTTGACGTTTTTGGTTAGTGTACCTATATATATGGCCTGTCTCTTATACACATCTAGATGTGTATAAGAGACAGCATCTCGGCGGTAGTGCGACTCAATCTATCAAATGCTATTTAACAAATTCTGTGTACAAAGACATGACTTTTAGTTAGACAATGCACGACATTTTCATGCTGGTTAGCAATTGGTGATTAAATCACTAATTGAATTTTGATGTAAGTGTAACATAGGTTAAATAACACGTCGTCATGTTATTTTAGTGTAGGGTCGCATACCAACGTTACATGTAAGATGAACAATACACAAGTAGCATTACAACGTTCTGCACTGGTAAGGCCTTTTTAAGTCAGTTTACCGTCAAACCTATCCTTTTAATTGTTGAATAAGTAAATAAATAAAACTTGTCGTTATATTTGTTATAAAATAATTTGCAGTACGGTATTAACATTTGATATTTTCCACACCATCTTACCTGAATCATGCAGCTTTGTTGAGTTAGATCGTTAGAAGTCCCAGTTAATGATCTCAATTCTCAAACTGTTTTGACTACTCTACCGATGACGGACGAGTAAAGTGTCTAGCATTTTGATGGAGTTTTTGTAATCGCTTCAAACGCAAGAGGGCGATAATTAGAAATTACGATCAATAAATTCGATATTGTATACTGTACTTAGTGTACGGGGCGCCTTTCCTTTCTTCAAACACAACCTACCTCCATGCAGAAACAAATACTGCATGTATAACATTCATTGTGTTTATATACCACAATACAATACTACTAAACAACCATTAAAATAATTAATAGGCCCAACTGCTTATAATGAATAATAATTTAATGTTATCATTCAGAATGCATTTTTATTTAAAGAGAGGATATTGCTATAGCCATGGCGGTATAAAATTAGATAACGACTTCCTGTTTTATCATTTAGATGTTGAGGGTATAGGCGACACCATGCTCAACATCCAATTTTGTAACAGTACGGGGAGTCTATTGGATCCAATAATGAAGTAAAAATATACAAAGTTAAAAAGTACCCAAAAAAAAAATGGTTCTGAGAGTATATTTTCTGACCATTATTTTCCCAAACATCATTTGATGAGCTCCCGTCCCCCCGCCAACCCTTAGGTTCGTCCGTCCATCACATGCTTCCCCCGCCAACCCTTAGGTTCGTCCGTCCATTACATGCTGCATATTTATGTGTCCAGAATTTTTAACCATCATTTCTTGGAAAATAATTCCACAAATGTTGATTTTTATTGCTTGACGGTAGGCTGGTGGCAGGCCAAGAAACCTACTTTACGTAACGGTATAGTATATCAGATGTGTCTAGGTCCGACGGTGTCGCCCAAAGAGAAGCCTACATTACGTATGTGTCTAGGCCTAGGTACACCAGGTCCGTCAATCTTAGCCGTTAAAGTATACTAAAACACTAATAGAACACACAGAACACCTTCAAATAATAGCACAGGTAAGTGGTCGATATGCCACAACTATCTCAGCTTGTTCAATGTTTACTGACAGTCGCGAAAACAACATAAAGAACTTTTCTAGGCAGCTCGCGACAGAAACAAAATGTCGGGAAAGTTTGACCCGACGCATGCGCAAATCAAATTTTCGACTAAAAAACGACTCAAAACTGGTGGTAGGGGGTATATGTCGCCTACAGCTTACATTTTCATCTAACCGAAAAAACAAACATTTCTTGCACAATTGCATGTTCACCAGCAACTATCGAGCACAATGTATACCTGCCGCGATGCACCGTTTCGGAGCCTATTTGTTTACAAATATGCTGACCTCTTTTGGTTGCACATCTCATTGAAACATTTTACATGTGAACCATTACATTAGTTCCATGTGACCTAAGGTCACAAAGGAACTAAAAAGGAACTAAAAATGATATGACCTCAACAGTGTATTGGGAATTGTTTTCAAACTTAAGCTCAAATTTGCCAACAGAATGCCTTTTTAAAGACATAAATAGCAATGTCCAAAACGGCGCCTCGTACTTGATACAGTCCTTCATCCTATTAGCACTAGTACTAAACCATATACAATACAGCTCCAGTTAGTTGTAGGCCTAATTGTGTTGTGTATTCGGGTTCTGGTTCTGGTGGCTAAAGCCGACCTCTTAATGACTTCAAAAGTGTAGGAGTATAACAGGCGGGGTAGAAATAGTGTTGAATGACAGGAAAGGCCCACCACGGCAGTTTAAGACGCGCAGCGTCAGTCATGAGGAGGCTTGCCTCAGGCCGCATTGAGGAGCTGATTGGTAGGTAACTCACAATTAAAAAAGCATCGCCTTTGCCAAAAAAAAAAAAAAAAAAAAAAAAAAAAAAAAAACCCTTTCCAAAAAAAAAAAAAAAAAAAAAAAAAAACACCATTTGGTAGTGAAATCTCGGAGCGTTTAGAGGTAGAGTAAGCGAAAATTACACCTTCAAGAAAGGAGGCGAGAAAGTTTGGATGTTAGAGTAATGCACTGAATGATGACTATCTTGTATAAAAAAAGTTATTTTCTAGACCATCGACGCGTGGATGAAAGGGTCCTGGCACGCGGTGAATATTTATGCCACACCTCTTACATTTTATAGATTTATAATATCAATTAGTTTAGAGTTAAGTAACCAACCATGTTAATAAAACAAAATTAAGAATCTGATGTAAACTATTAAAAATCATTGACTGAAGGTTAGTTAAGTATGTAGGTCGACTCAAGTGCCGAGAAATAGGCATAAAACTAGGTGATATAATGAGGGCAACTCGTCAGATAGGCCTACGTACATTGTGAGCTCCCGAGAAATCTCTAATTCAAATTGATTTCGCGCTAGATAAGTACA
Organism: Anneissia japonica; assembly: GCF_011630105.1. NCBI lineage: Eukaryota > Metazoa > Echinodermata > Crinoidea > Comatulida > Comatulidae > Anneissia > Anneissia japonica. Next base: position 1,183,221 of record NW_022709610.1, on the reverse strand, counting down.
CACTATACCCAGGGAACAGTGAAATGAGTTCACTGTTCCCTGCTATACCTAAACAAAATTACCACAAATTGCAAATTTCAAAATCACTAATCTAGTTTATCAACTTAGAAAGATGTATATTCGTCACCAAATTTACAGTAAAAGATTTAAGAGATTCGGCTAAATAGGCCTAATTATACTGCAAAACAACGAAGATATACATGTGCATATAACAAAACACTACCGGTATGAAATAGCAGGAGTTATGAAATATACGGTAGTTATATATTGGCTCGTAAACTGATAACAAATTATAGTCAGTCGGATCTACCTACAACAGAGGGCCGTAATTGAGTAAAATTACGAATCAATTGCAAACTATGTTTTATGCGAATGATATAGTATTCATTTGACATAAGTTATAAGGCCGACCCAACAAATTGAGAAATTGGAGCGGTGTTGGCGTTGCTTAACGGCCCCTCTACATCCTTGACGAAAGCGGGTTTGGTTTCCCGCGTGACCAAATGCCGCGAAAATGGGTTACTGACTGAGGCTATAGATTTCTGATTATCATGCATAATTTCGCCCGTTTTTATCATTTTAGAAAAAAAAAATACTTAAAATATACAACCTGGTCTTTTCTTCGTTTCCATAGATTTTGACGGAATGGAATCGCAGCCGACGATCGCGTGATCTATGATTCTTTATTATAATCATTCAAGATTGATGCGCTCAACAAATTAATTAAATCTTCTCGAGAAAGTTATATTTAAAAGCAGGCTCAATAAACTCTCCTTTGTGATTTTTTTATATAGGCAATGTATAGGTCGTTTAAATCCTCTACGATTAAATCTTTCAGTGAATTCTACACGAAGTAGATTCTCAAGACAGTTGTATTATTTTCAATCATCGTAAGTATGGTGTCGATTGGTTAGCAAACTGCAATGACATCTTTAAATTCACCAGAGTGCGTGCGAGCATTTGTCGGTTCATTTCACTGAGCTAAATGATTAAAGTACAACTATCTTATGTGTCAAACATTTTGAAATAGAACTGAAGTTGTTTAATTCAGTTGCCTCTTTTAATTTACTTAAATATATTTTATCGGTACAGACTTTCAACCTGTTACGCGATTACACTTTATAGAGAAGTAGATGATAAAAATAATGCTTAAAAACAATAGGCCTATATTTGCAGTAATAAAATCATCAATAAAATAGTGTTCATAATTGGTATTCATTACATTGTTATTCCATAAATGGAAACATTATCGATAATCCTGAAGAAAAAGGCCTCGACAATCACAGAAAAAACGTATTTAATGTTTGGCAAATGATAGATTTCGTAAGTGTGTATATACCAAGGACTTTTACATGTAATGACAGGTATTAACTGTAACGTACCGCACGATCGTATCACACAAACATGTTGCTGGGAACTGTTTTAGCAATTGGTTGGAGTTTTATAATGTTTGGATCAGTACCGGTAACAGACCGTGCTAAATTAATGTTTCTCGTCCTCGATACCATCATGTTGTCATCTGTTGTTTCTGAGCTGAAGCAGAAAAGAGACTTTACATTCGTCCTGACGATAGTGCACGTCGTCTTGTTGCAATTGAAAGCAAGGAAAATAAATACACCTTGGCTACTGTTCAGGATGATAAAAAGAAACACAGAAATCATGTTTTGTGTAAAAGCCGCCAGAAATGCGAAAATCCACGTGAACCCCATGATACTGGATAACTACAATAAATAGAAAACACATAATGTATTACATTAAATACTTTTACACCAATGAGTTAAAAAAAATACATTAGTAAATACTTTAACGTTAATGTTGCTGAGTGGATGTTTGCCTCTGAGCCGCTCACTTTAATTCAAAATATGCCACACTGTCGATATCAACAGAGACGTAACGCAAGCTTATAAGATTCATTATGCCTATTCTCAAATTCTACCAATTTTTATACCGTATTTATTATAATAAACGCCCCGCTTTCAATAAACGCCCCATCTAGAGCCTCATTTGAAATAAACGCCTCCCTCGAATAACCCCGAGGCGTTTATTTCTTTCTCGAATAAATGACATCCCCCCCCCCCACCCAATGACAAAACAACTCTAATGGAAGAAATATCACTCTAAACACATCTATTAATGTTCTACTCCAGTAGAATTGCATATTTGTTCTAATCGGGTTGGGATCAATAGTATATTATCACGGAACAACACATTTTGGCAGTAATTTATAAAGGATAACCCACGGAAGTCTGAGGAAGACTTATTTCTAGTGGGGTACTTCCGGTGGTGATTTGGCAGTACACCGGGAGACAATCCCCTACTATACTGTACTGCGTTATTTAACGTTCACATGGGCCATAATGCATACGGGACCAACGGCTTAATTAACTCATCCAAAAGACGATGCGCTATCGCAACTTGCATTTCAACCCTCCAGTTGAAATACAAGAGAGCATAGGAATTGACCAGGGAACCAAGACATCTCCACGACTCAGTGCACACAACCCTCCAGTTGAAATACAAGAGAGCATAGGAATTGACCAGGGAACCAAGACATCTCCACGACTCAGTGCACACACATTGGCTACCACCAGTTTAGCTGACTGAGCTTTTACAGTGAAATAAAGGGGCGTTTATTGATACGTATCCATTTTAAATGAAACAAATTATGGGGCACACCTCCCTCGAATAAACGCCCCCTAAAAATCCCCCTCCTAAAAATGTTATTCAAATAAATAGGGTACAAAATGATTGTAACATACGTACCTTAATGTATATTATAATTTCCCTTTGAAATAGTTCTATAATCGCATTACATCCGGCTTCGGATTGTACGACCGCGCGTGTCTTGTGAATGCTACGTATAATCAGTAGAAATATAACAAAGTTAGTGAAGATTACGATAGCTATTGGTAAACCGAATGCGTATAGATTAGCTCGGTTATCAATAATCCAGCAGTTACTATGTACATCACCATATGTAAACTGGACGGTCAGCATATGGTGCAGAATCAAGCAGACGAATATAATGACAACAGGAAATCCCCATCCATAGCAACTGTACGCAATGCACATATTGTAAGAATTCTCCGCGTAACGCATTTTTAACTTCTGCATGCCTAAACCATGCCACGCTTCAATTGCAAAAGCGTTTTGCCAAAAAAATACTGATAACCAAAAGTAATGAAGGAGTACGGCAAATGCTGTACATACTCTTGTATCAAACCTTGCTAGGTGCTCACAAAGCACAAGACACTGTCCAACGATGAGAGCCACAGAAGTTTGGACTATCATCTTACCGGGAAGGTTACGCATTGACTTTATTATACAGCGAAACACAATAGTCAGTAGAAGTCCAGCAACCGACGATAATGTCCCGACAATGTTAACCCAAATCATCGTTTGAGAAAGTTCAAGAAACCGATTTTCATTGCCAAAACCGCTAGCTGTATTAAAACTCGTAGTGTTCAAACTTTCAGAGCAAACGTAGAGGGCTCCATCTCCAGTAAGCTGAAAACTTTTTCTTGAGAATACCGTTTGTGTGTTGGTGTGTGTCATGGCAAAATTAAAATTATCGAATACAAAATCTGATTGGTTATAAACAACCATTGCGCATGTTTCATTAAATGAAACTTTGCATATTGTTGTTCTCTGACTTGCGCATGTAGGTCTACTGTCGTTTTTATAATATTGGAATTTCTGCATAGCTAGAGCGTAGAAATAATTACCAAATGTTAAATTAGGTATAAAATAGAAATTAAAATCCTCATCAAATGACTCTCGACAGGCCTCGTATTCCCCTTCAAAATTAGAAGTAGTAGATAGTACTAAATCGCATATTTGTACGATATTAATACCAATCGAAGATGCGCAATTGTACCAAGTTATATTAATATTTGTTGAATTTAAGTCTATCCATTCGTCAACAATGTGTTCCACTGTTAAATAGTACATTGTAATACTAATCGTTGTCAGATCCTTTAATTCCAGACTATTAAGTTCTGGTAGGTCTACATTTTCTATGACAAATCTTGTAAGCAAAGTTGCGTTCTTGAACGTACCTTCGACTTTAGAGTAAAGATACTGAGATTTTAATTCGTTCCCTGCTATAATAATATGATGTGCTTCTGAATCTAGAAAATCGCGAATACAATTACTATCGAATTTTGTGTACGTAAGTTCATAACGTATTGTGGTAACAAATGTCAGATTCATTTTGCACGGGCGTAACTGGAAAGATTTAATTTTCTCATCGTTGGTACAATTAACATTATTTTTGTTTCGCTTTGGCGTGTCTAACTTTTTTATTTCTTCTAGTTTTCTTAAACATGTACTACCTCTCAATTCGTACATTTCTGGACAAATTAGTGAGATGCACTGCAGGGTAAATGGGTCACCAATATATCCCTCACCACAGGAGGGCGCACCTTTAAACTCCGTTATTTTTGTACCAACACCTGAAACTTTTGTCCTCGATCCATCGAACTGAACCAAAATTAATAGTGTACTACTCGATAATACCAACGGTCGTTCGCAAGGCAATTGTGAAAGGAGAGTAAAAGAACCTATGTTACAGATGGCGCAATGCCAGTTTCTATAGAGTTGGCCGTTTTCAAGATAATAACCTGGGCCTAAGTAATCCCGGCATGCGTTTTTATCAAACTCGGCTGAATATTCAGGGCAAGCCTGAACAACAGATTCGGATTGAGGTACACATTTTCGTACTGGATAGAAATAACGTGGACTATATTGATAACTTGTTTTGTTGTCGAGAAAATTATTTAAACTATTGGAATCTTCATCTGGGTTGCTATTTAAAAAATTATAAAAGTCATAATTCAGTCTACTCTCTACAACCCACGGTGCTAAGTCATTCAGGCTTTTACCGTTACAAAGTGCGCAAAACACATTCCGAAACGTAATACCATCGCTAATGCAAGTCACAGGTAATGAATAAATCAACGATTGTTGTAACAAAGAAGAGTTTTGGCAAAATGATATCAATTGTTTTGTAGGTAAATTTACTTTACTCTCTATTTCTTTGCAAACCGTTACCATCCAATATGCACCGAACTGATGTAGACTTATCCCATCCCGGTTTGTCACAACACATGTGTACACATGTTCATTAAATATTGTTTCTGCCATACCCCTGTCGATGCTTTGTTTGTGTCTGTTATCAATATGACTGTATTTGAATATGTCTTCTGCGTTGTCTTTTGCGCATAGGTGGACGTAGTCGTAGCAACAATCTTTGAAGACCGAGCAATGAATGTCACATTGACAGGTTCGATTGTGCTCGTATTTTCCGCAGAAATTCGTATTAGAATCCACACAAGACGATCCCTTGCAAACGAAAGCGTTATTATCGTAGGTACTGACCAATTCTTAAAAAAAAAAACATGACCGATGACCAATAATTATGATTGTATGTTTTCTAATGAAGACTATATGCACATTGCAATGGAAATCGTCTTTCTAAATGATCGTAAGTTATTATTATATGTAATTCACATTGAAGTGAACGTGAATTACATTTATTTCAATTCGTTCCATGTTTTGTTTCATATTCTTAAAAATGAATGACTTACCAACCGACTGCCTAACTGAGCAACTGACTGCCTGGCTTAGAGACTCACCAACTGACTGCCGGAATAACTGATTGACTGACCGACTTAATGATTGACTGACAAACTGGATGACCAGCTAACTAACTGACTGTCTGTCTGGCTCAACAACCAACCAACCGACAATCAACTAACAAACCGATTGACTGACGATGGTGACCATTATTATTATTAGTAGTAGGCCTATTATTATTATTATTATTATTATTATTATTATCACTACTACTACTACTACTACTACTACTACTACTACTACTATTACTACTGATATTACTATTATTATTATTGTCACTTGGTTGGCGCTAAAGCCTTAATTATTGATTAGATTACTAAATATTATTATTATTATTATTATTATTATTATTATTATTATTATTATTATTGTCACTTGGTTGGTGCTAAAGTCTCAATTATTGATTACTCTATATGTATCCGAATTATATAAGAGCATACTTACGACTCCTGTGCTGTGAAAACAAAGCAGACATCAACAAAAGAATGACTAGATGTATGCTGGCACTTTCCATGTTATTCTGAAAGAATTATCCGCCAAGAAATCTTAACAGGAAACTGTAATAAGAGGTTAGATGGTATAATTACGTCACCATTAGAAACAAGATAACAGCAAATACAGGTTATTAAGAACATATTATTCAGAATAAAATACAATAGGCCTATAATGAAAAATAATAAAAAAGAAGAGAATAAGCAATCGAGGCTAAAGAAAAGTTGATGAAAATTGTGATAGTGGTGGTAATGATAATGATAATTCGTGATGATGATGAAGATGATAATGATGATGATGATGATGATGATGGTGAAGATAATAACATGTTGATGAAGATGATGGTATTATGATATTGACGACGATTACAACGATGAAAAAGCCAATGGTGACGGTGATAATGAAGAAAAATGACGAAAAGTAGGATGATAATACATGATGTAATGCCAAATACGATGGCGATGAGGATGGTGTTTGATGGCAATATAATGACGATACGATGATGATGTAGATGTTTGATTATGACGATAACAATGATGCGTAAAGAAAAGGTGTCGGTCTTTACCTCGTTTACATTCGTCCTGCTTTGTCTTTTTCTTCCAATTAAGTGACACTACAATCAATCTTCGAAGCTCAACCACATGAAACTCAAACTCATGACAAGTTGAACTTTCATATCATACCCTGAAGAAGAATTGAAATGACTAAACGTAAAAAGACAGGCTAAACCAGTCACACGTCGCAAAAATCGATTTTATATTATTAATATAGAATCTTGGATTGAAACGTAAAATGAGAGCTATAAAATTGTAAAAGAATAATTTAAATCCAGCTATTCGTTATGAAGTTACAAGAGTTTAAACAGACAGCTATTTAAAAAAAACAATATTTGAGAAATCAGACTTTAAAGTTGATTTCGGGCATTTTTCAGGCAGAAACCATCACCAAATCGTTAAAAATTGTTGTTTTAAGATTAAAAATGGGGAAAATAACAGCATAGCATGATGATATATAGATAATAAAAGGTTAGTTTAGTGCAATAAAATATATTTCAAACATTTTGATATTCCAGCATGTTTTGACCATTATCTGAAACAGGATTTGCGACGAGTAACTGGTTTGGCTTGTCTTTGCTACAAATGTAAACAGTACAACTCGTATTGGTGTCTTTGTTACAAATGTTGCCTTAGTATGCCTCCTGTGCTAGACCATGTACAGTACAACTCGTATTGGTTGCTCCACAGGGGGTCTACGACAATCTTGCTTAACACTTTAACAATAAAATCACTCAACTGTAAAACTAAATGTTAAGTTTAAAGAAACAAGGTCCAATCAGGGAACAGTTAATTTCACCGTTCCCTGGTCCAATCTATCTAAAATATTCAATAATAACAATACGTTCAAGAACACAGATTTGAATCAACATTTAATTTTAGTTTATCAAATTATTCTTATTATGTTAATTTTTATAATGCTTAATTTTATTTTGTATTTAAACGCATCTATATCTATTTCATTATCATGGTCAAATAAAAATTGTGGAATAAGCTGTAGTTAATTCAATAAATTTTCCGGATTAATTTTTTTTTTAAATTATTTTTTGGCTTTTTATGGTTTTGATTCAAAAGCATATCAATACTGTATTAGTCTTTAAAAAACAAATCATCAATCTGCTACTCAAAGCATATTGTATGTATAACGGATATTAGAAGCAACATTCAATAGGATGAAGCCATATTATCCAGTATACTCGTTCACGATTCGGCGGTTCTTGTACTTCACAAGTATGCAATGATATCAATATCAAGTATTATAATTAGGCATTTGGAATACTACAGTCATGTACGAATGAGTTCTGTTTAACGTGAGTGTAGACATTTTTGAAGTGGAGATGTAGCTTGGCGGCTAAGATGCCTTCCAATCTAGGGTCCTGGGTTCAAATCCTGTGATGGCAAAGAATTTGTTTCTCCACCAGAACAGTGAAGAGACTTGGCTGATAAAGCATCATGTTATTTCATGTATTTAAGAGGGCGCCCCCTGAATATCAGTTGGCGTTCAATGATACGCTGGGGTCACCCTCTATAAATAAAATCTTCTGTAACATTAAGAATTTTATTTTATCATGCACTCATTTGCTGCTGGTTTATACCGTTAAAAATTAAGTAAGCTGCGGAAAACTCATAGTTCCCAACCACAGAGAAAAAGCTTAGCTCAGTTGGCTGAACTGGTGGTAGCCACTGTGTGCGCGCTAAACCGTAGCTGTCGGTCCCGGTTCAATTCCCAACGCTGCTCTCCTTGTGAAATGCAAAATTCAAATTCTCAAAGTTGGTCCTGTGTGCAAAATGGCCCATGTGCACGTTAAAGAACACATTGCACTTTTCGGAAAAGAGTAGCTTTTCAATCCGATTGTCTCCTGGAGTACTGCCCATTCACTACCAGAAGGACCCCACTAGAAATAAGGTCTTCTTCAGCCTTTCGTGGGTTATCCATTCATCCACTGATGGACATCGCTCGTTATGCTTCTCATGGCTCAGACCTACCTCATAAATCAATGCATACTGCCGATTTTTTTATATTTTAATTCTATTGTTCTATTTCATTTATTTCATATTAAGGCCCATGCTATTAATTAATGACTATAACCAAAACAAGAACAGAGAGTAGCGGAGTGTGATGTTAACTAAAAATTATGCTTATGTACCGTACGGTAGCTTATAATTCAACCTAAACCTAGGCCTACACGTTTTTAGAGGAATATGGCACTAATCTAACTCTGGATGTACAATATAATTTTAATCAACATTCAGTGAACCCATAATTAATGTAATCATACGACGATGGACATGGGAAATAGGTAATACCGACAATACAATCAGTGGGTAAACATCTTTGGAGATATAAGGATTTGCTATAAAAAGAACGATTGTCTTTTTTTGTAAAATTATGTTGGAAGATTGCTAAATTATTTTGTTTTAGCTATGTTTTTTTTTACGATAAAGAGTGACCCTTACAGCGTACCCTAGAAGGTCGGCTGATATTCAGGGCCCTCTTAAATAAATGAAAATAACGTGATGCTTTTATCAGCGAAGACTTTCATGAGGCTTAGGGAGTGGAGTTGTTTGTAGTCGTGAGAAGAAGTCCTGTTGTGACAGAAATTGATCCCAGGACCCTGGGATTAGAAGGCAAGCATCTTAACCACTAAGTTATTAAAGGTGTTGTATTGGTTTGCATTTTTTTAGCAGTAGCAGCAGAAGCAGTGTAGTAGTAGCCGCAGTAACTGCTGTTGCTACTGAAATCGATATTTTTCCCCAGTACATGAAACAATAACAGACACAATAACAGTATAATAATAGCAGAAACAATATAGGCCTAACAGTATATTATAATTATATCACGTCATAAATATATCCAATTAAATACAACTGAAATACATAAATCCACGAATCAAACTATTAGAAAATAAATTCATTCAGATTGTTGAAGAAAAAATATACTGTTTTTCGACATTTAGTCACATGGTCTGCAATAGGCATACCTATGCCTAAAGTTAGTATGCATATCGACTGTATGCATGCGACAGGCATATAAAGAGAGTTCAAAAAATAATGTGATCAAAGACACACAAAGCCGACATTATCAAAATTCACTATTAAATAAATGATTACACGCTTACCTAATGATTACGGAAACCATAACTATACAGTCACTCTCAGTCAAAACATATTTGAGTAGATAAAAACATCAGTAAATTATTGGAATAACTCGCATTAAATAAAGCACAAGTTGCATAGGAATTTATCGGACTATAACGCTATGCACCGTGCACTCCCAATGGTATCATATGATTTGAATCGTCATACTTGATCTCGTTGTCATGGCTACATGACCTATATGCTTCTCAGATTTAGCCTCTTGTCCTCACAATGACACTGTTTTGTAATTGTATGTATTTACAAACATATAATATCATAATGATTACCACTATTAATATAGAGCTAATTGATGAAACTAAACAACGATAGGCAAGGCCTATACAGGCCTAGTTTATGCCAACATAACCGACCTAAATATTAAATCGTGTGGTAATTACTGAAAGCGATCCATGACCATTGATAGATAGTAACGAATAGGCCTACATTAATCGGTGATCGATAGGCCTAATTGTTATTTGAATTTGAAAAATAAAAAAACGTTTTAGATAATATTATGCAATTTAATAATGTTATAATTTAAAGTACCGGTAGGAGTTTAGAGATTTCAACACAATCATAAGAGGCGGATCCAGAGATGTCCGAAAGGGGCCGAAAGTGGGGAGGGGGGCGATTGAGAGACAACACTACCCTATTGGAAATTTTTTGTTTTCTAGACGCTCGGAAATAACATCTCAAAACACTCAAAACAGAGGTTTTATGTGGTGCAAATTGCGTATGTTCATTGGAGACAATAAAAGTTTTCTGAGTCTGATTCTGATTCTAAGATGTTCAAACCAGTAAAATGATTTTGGTAAAGTCAAGCACAGTCAAGGATATGAAATAACGAAAGTATGGAAAACCTATCATTAAAGAAAAATTTGAGGACATTCAGAAATTATTAACAGGAAATTTTACAAATGACGGTACCTCGTTGGTGTCTTGAGGACAATTTGGTAAGGGCAGTTGAATTATTAATTTTATACTCGATTTGATGGAGTGAACTATGTTTATGTTAGGTACCATGAGATGATTAGGTTTAATGTCTCTGATGTCGAAAGGCCTTTAAGAAATATTAAACTTAAAAATGCCTGTGGGCAAGATGGAATTATTGGTAAATAATGTTTACAAAGGTCTTACTTGCAGATAACCAACCATCAACTTCTGACGCGTGCCTAATATTTAACAGCGCCCTCAACGTCGACAATGATCTTCTTTACAAGATTTCACTAGTTGGCATCATGATTTGTATACAATTTTAATGATTTATTGATTAATATATACTTTTTATGTGTAAGCTTATATGCTATTTTAATTTGTATAATTAAGCAAAATAACAATGGGGTTTAGAAAATTAATCTTATAAACAAACCCTTTTCTTTCTTAAGTAGAACATACACAATTCAATAGGCCTATACATTAACATCTTCTAATATCCCTCCGTTCGTAAATGGCAGGTTCGTAATTGGGAGATGTTACTGTACATCTAAATACAAAATATAGAGAATAAAAAATGATGCAGGAACAAACATGTCTAATTTAGTTACACTATTTGTCGGGTATACAATACACAGAGTTTTTGCCGCAAATAAATTTATGCCTTTTTTTTAAGGGGCTGGGGGGCCAGTGTTTAGAACAAGATAATCGAAATAAATGAGAGATGATATTGAAAGGCAAAGACCCGCATAAAACTTTTTAACATATTTAGGCAGGATAACATATACAGACGAGATAATTAACGATGTTTACAATGTGCTCCTGGAATAATACTGTACAATACACAACAAACAAGAAGGTAACTGAAACAATTTTGGGGGAGAGTGTACACACAGTGGTGTAAAATAATGCAATGATAGGCTTTATATTTATTTCCCTGTATGCAATATATGATGGAAAGACTTGAAAAGATTTTTCACTTTTGAAATAAATGTTTTTTGGCAGGCCATAGAAGGTTTGTGTCAAGAATTGACAGTGTCAGTAATTTCAGCTTCCGTAACGTCAGTATTAATGATCCCAGATAAATATCGATCCACAATTAACTAAAAACACATTGGTAACTAGACGCTAATGAAAGATTTCACTAAAGACAAATTTAGAAAATAAAATTACTGATGAGCTTTGTTTATGTGGGTAATATGGATCTCTCAAGAGATTAGATATTGTACTTGTGCTGTGTGTGCATTAAAAGGATTATTAGGCAGTGGTTAGGCAGTGGTTATAATAATACAACGCTGTCCCTTTCGTTCTACACGTTTTCACGTCTCTGTTCGTTTAATTTAACTTGGCAAGCACCCTTTAAGAATTCTATGTATTCGTAATTTGTACTATTTCCTTGGTCACGTACCGTATTGGAAAACAACAGACAGGATAATAGGAATAATTTAATTTAATTTCATATCAATGCAAAATTGAACATTTTCCCGCCTCTGATTAGTAAATTAAGTGCTATTGCCGTCAGGAAATGAATAAATTATTTTTATAATAAACCAATCTATTTTTTTATAATTAATTACTTCTAAAAACTGGCAACTTGCAGAGAGGTTTAAGCTGTTTTTGAATGATATGATGACAATAATAACACAGTTGACATCATCATCAGCAAATTAGTATCATTATCGGCACAAACATCATGATTTTAGGTGTCATTGTATATTTAATTTTTATTCATTTCGTATCATGATCATTATCGCCTATATCGTTATTTCCAGTATCATAATTATCAGTATTATTGTCAATATCATTTACCAACATTCTCCTCTTCATCATCGTCATCGCTATTATCATTATAGGTAATAATTACAACGTCATCATTGTAAACGTCAGTATAATCACAAACGTCATAATCTTCATCCTTGAGAACACATCATTACCACCATCACTATCATAGCAACAACACGCAGTGGCACGTCCAGAAAATCGAAATAGAAGAAGCCCAGGGAAGGAATTTGAGAGAGGGTCCAGACTGCACCTTTATGTCTATGACACCTTTATATGGCCGGAAATGGCACTCTCAAAACATAAATTTAAATAAAATGTTTATTTCCCCATTTCTTTTTTATTTTAAAAACATTAGAGGGCCCGGGTTAGCTCCTCCCTCTCCTTGAATCCGCCATTGACGCTAATTAGCATTATGACAATAATACAACATTGCGAATACTTTATTTCCGTGTTTCTAACATGATTATTATTTGTATTAATATATTGTGTTTTAGAAGAAAGCCCATACTGTAATAAATAACAATAATCAACAATTATACTCTATATAGGCTCTATTCTATATTCGTGTGGCGTTACACTCATATTACATTTATTCAATTAATCAAACAAGCATAAAAAGGAACAAAACACAATCTATTTATTAATTTAACTGGGCACAGAAGCAAAGCTTGTCTTAGTTTGACCCCGACGAGACAAAAAAGACAAGGAAAATTCAATAAAAATAATTTGAATAGAGATAACAATACTGATCTTCTGGAAATAAATATACTTAATAAATATTTGGATTACCTATTCTACACTGCCTGACCTTGAAAAACTATTATTTATAACAGTTTAGTTTCTCTGTTTTGTTTACTTCTGGTGCACGTTCTCTGGCGTGTTTCCAACGATAGGCGGATACTATACGTAATTAGGCGTGTGTCTAGATCCAATTATAACAACACAAAATGTTGCCAAACGATTAACACATTTCCATTTTGGTCTTTTAGTATTATTTATATTGACATTAATTAATTTATACTTTTTATAATTAATTATCAGAATGAACCTACTTTCAAAAAACATTACAAAAACATAACATGATTAATTTTTTTTTTAATCCATTATATCAAAAAATCGAATCAAAACCAACCAGTATTCACAAAGAAACGATAACTACCCCATGTGACGTCACGTTACTCCTCGCTGTAATCATAAACGCTCTTTCATTTTTATTTTATTTTCAACTGTTAGACAACTTTGGAGCTGAATTTGTTTGAATTTCATACTTTTTGTGATTTTAACTAAACATGAACCATTGATTAGGCCTACATACAATGTTCTAAAAACAGGAAAAATACAGATCTAGTTATTGCAACAAGTTCATTGTGTGCAATAATAATAATAATAATAGAGTAAAGTATTATAACATTATTTTTGCTTTCTTTGACTAAAACTATAAAAGTTATCTGAAAAATACAGATCTAGTTATTGCAACAAGTTCATTGTGTGTAATAATAATAATAATAATAATAATAATAATAATAATAATAATAGGCCTAATTATAATAGAATACAGTATTATTATTTTTGCTTTCTTTGACTAAAACTAAAGTCATCTGAAAAATACAGATCTAGTTATTGCAACAAGTTCATTGTGTGTAATAATAATAATAATAATAATAATAATAATAATAATAATAATAATAATAATAATAATAGAGTACAGTATTATAACATTATTTTTGCTTTCTTTGACTAAAACTAAAGTCATCTGATTTGGGATTTCTTAATATTTACATTAAGCCTATTATTTTTGAATGAAGACACTAAGCCGTATTCAAACCAATAGTAAATCTTATTTTATCAAGATTAGAATAATTATTTTTCACAAAATTTAACAAAGTATTTTAGTTTTAAAGACAGCATCGTTACTCCACACAGTCACCTGAAGGTATACAAGGCAGCTTTTGTTAGTCTTAACTCACTACAGTGCTATTTTAGATTTCTTTATAATTTAATAGATTAGTACGGCCAGAGGGAGCAGTAACTCATTGTAATAATATTGATCCTTGGTACAGATCACCATATTTTCTATGGTTCTAATTTTGTATCATAATTTATTCAATTTTATTACTTTTACATAATAAAATTTAACCAGACAATGAGTGTATTGACCTTCCGTGATTCAACGTGTCCCATGGTGCCTGTCTGCTATCATCATCTGAGCAATCAAGAGGATGCGCGTGTGACGGTGGCCAATATCGAGAGATGTCTCGTCGCCGGCGCAATATATAGACCCGACGTTGCTTCGTTCATGACTTTGAGGTTTATGTATTTTGACGTCCTGTTATTTTGATAGTATTGTTTTTCTTTTTATAAATAGCCTGTTGAAGTTTAAAGATTTTTAGAAACAGATTTTGTTATTACAGTAATTGCTTAATAAATTAATCAGACGACCACATCGTTCCTCTCAAATTTTCCTTCATGGCGGTAATGGAAAGGAATCAACGAATCAATGAATATGTATTGTTGAATATACAACATGATACTGTCGAAATTTGGATACAGGTTCTTAAACAATGGGTTAATATACATATAGATAAAAACTGAAAATATATTTAGTGTTATATGAAAGACAATAAACTTACAATGTATAAAACAATCAAAGCAAAAGTAATATAAATAGATAAAAGAATTTAGGAATACCTTTAAAAAGTTGATTATTGCGAGAAGGATATAGCAAACTGACATATGGAATATAATACGATTACTATCTGTGAAAATTGTTAATAAAAATGAAAATGGAGTGATTACAAAGAGTTTCTACGTCTATTTGTTTTGCACTGCATGTTTTCGGAGTCTACCTGAGTTGTTCTTATAATTTGAGTGACACGCGTAGGCCTGCCTACTATTTAATTGTAGAAAATTTGAATGGGTTATTAAATATGTTATTGTATCTTTACGGTGCTCTCCATAATAATGTTAGTAATAATACAAAATAATGATGACAATATGTATGATATTGATATTATTTTTAATGTGTGTGTTTTAGGCTGTATTCATATTTTGACGAACATACAGTATACCAGGAAACAGTGAAATTTCACTGTTCCCTGAGTATACGTTGAAATCCATGGTTAACTCAACCAATTTTTATTTTGTGCCTCACTCAATAATATTTCAATATAAAGCATCATAATCGTTTATAGTATAAATCAAAGTAGGGTGAAATAAGTTATAGATGCGTAAAATCGGAAGAAATAGAGTTGGATTCGTCATAATCATCGATTTTTTAGTTGTAAAAGTTCGGAATTGCACAGCGCCACCTATTCAGGAAAGGAAGCTATTGAACTTATCTCATTTAAAACATTATAGGCCTACTTGTCTTCCGATTCTTGGGAATGGGCCCTGTCCCTAAAATTACTTGGCGAAATTCATTTAATTTATTTTATAATATAGATATTATAATAGATATGGTTCATCCGGAGCCACAGAAAGGTTAACGTCCACTCTGTGTAACCTAATAAAACATTGCATTAGTATTACACTAATATTACAATCGCCCAATTTACATCGTAAAATTCTAGAAGAAAGTATCTTTACTCCCCTCTGTATCCTTGTAACTTTAATATCAAATCAATCAAATCAAATATGCATTTATTTTCCATACAATACAATAATACAGTAAATAAGAATGCAAATTAAAACAAATACGTTGTATGGAAGGAGGCTACAGTAAGTTCTAGTGGAGCTTTAAGACGAGCCACCTTTAACAAAACAGTTGGAAAAGTGACCGGTACCAATGATCCAATGAAAGCTGTATTTAAACTATTATAATAACAGAATGATATACCAATAAAATTCTAATAATAATTAATTATAATAATTCCAATACAGTTTTGAACACAAGAACACAAGACCAGACACATTATTTCAAGACTCAAATAGAAATGAGAGCAAGAAAAGAAAAAAAGATAATTGATTAATTACCGTACACGACCGAGACCAAAGACTTCTTAAAATGATATTTAAAACTATTCAATGTAAATTTATTTTTTAGGTCATCATGAATATTAGCCCATAATTTAGGACCCCAAAAGAGAACTGAAAAACGCCTGATACTAGATGTGCACTTGAGTACGAGAAGTATGATTGATGCTAGAAAATCTTTTATTATAGTGATGATGTTCAGATGCTCTTGTATAAAGATTACAGATGTTGGATGGTAAAGTATTATGCGATAAACGATACATAAAAGCAGCAGCAATGTAGTTATGTTGGTTGTGCAACAACACGGCTACACATTACTGCATGGTATAACAACCACTAATCTACTTGCTTCCTGTTTATTTTTAAGACTAATCTTTAAGGAACAGCAACTACTTGAACATAAACCTCGATATTTCACCAACACATTAGTTGTTACCACAGAAAAACGTAAGTTGTCTGGCAGAACTGTCAATCAAACCCCTTTTTTCATTAACAATAATGTAAATCACTAAACACTGATATAATGATTTATTATATTACAATACAAATTATTAAAAAATAAATAATAGGATATGCCTAGTTATGTATATTTATTATTTTCATAATTACAATTATTTAACCTGAAAACAAATTATGTATGTATCCACTAATCAACAACAAATGCAACTTTGTACATTTTCGTTTGTGTCCCGTCACTCATTTATTATATGTTATGTTGCTGAATACAGTAATGTATTTTTCAAAATTGTTTGATGAATGTAGCTATGTATTATAGGCCTATGCATCATTATGTCTGTGTTCGTTTTATTAGTGTCACTTGTTAATTATAACATTTTACCTATCGGCCACCTAAAAATAGCCTGTGTTTATAATTGTTATCCGTTGGGAATAAATTCATTAAGATAATGTTTGTATCATTTTGCTGATCGGATTAACAGTAGGCCTATGTTAATAACGTTAGTATTAACATACTATAATTAATAACATGTGTAACCTATATACATTCACATACACCTTTAAAATCGTTGATAATAGCAGCTCTTATCGCTGTTTATTTCAATGCACCTGCATTATTAAGGACATGTCAGGGGTGACGCCCGGATTTGCCCAACGGCGGGTGGGGGGGGGGAAGATGTAACCGACGGGGGACCATGTCCCGACGAGACCAATATAGGCGTGGTCGGGAGTTGCGCAAACTATTTTGAAAGTGGTCCAAAGGCTTATTGAGTCGATTTTATAGAGTCTATTAATGAAGAAAATATATATAATTTTTTAATTCCTGACGAATTGTGGTTTTGTCTCCCCACCGGGCCTGACCCCCTCCCCCCTTCCTGGCGCCACCCCTGGACAATGTTAAAAACATCAAAACACACGACAACCAAATTCATTAGTGGCTACTTATAGTTTATTTTTTACGCAAGCTGGAAGATTATGGATCTTTACCATACATCTGCTTTCTTAAATGACTCCCAAAGTAACATCATATTTATACTCAACATTTTATGAAGATAAGTATTGGCCTAGGCCTGCTGGGTGATGTGTAGCTAGCAACTCAAATTCAATCTGCTCCCTGATGCTTGAATCGCCATTAACCACATATTTCTATTGACAACTTCATTATTCGTGCAAACACGAGACAGTTATCAATCGCGGTAACCATTATGTGAATAGACATATTTTTAAAAAGGTATCGATGCAGCTGGAACCTTATTTAGCACGCTATTATCAGATACAAAAGTTGGATGAATGCTTTACACAGAGTATGTATTCATAGTAGGCCATTTTAGTTCCGCTGTCTCTGTCACGTGATCGAATAGCTTTTGAGTAAAGACATTTTACTTAAAATCATCTTTTGCATTTTAAACAGAGAGTTATTCAAGTAGACATGTGTCCAGTCAGTTTACTTTTTATTTCTGATGCATTTTGTCATTTATTTAAAATCAATTTGATTAGTTTGATAAAGGTTAGGATTAGGAGTGGAGTTAGCTTAGCCGTTACGATCCTATCCGTGTGTCTTGAGATGTATCTAACTTTGAATAGGCCTAAAGGCCTTTTTATACTTGCAACGATAACGATAACGATAAAAAGCAATTTTTCATATAGAAAATAAAAGAAATAAGAGAAGTTTACACTAGGACGATTCGATAACGATTTATCGTGTATACGATAACAAAATGATTTCAAAAATAAATTACAATGCTATGCTCATGGAAAAACGATAAAGTTGTTACAACCACGATTTTATCGTCTTTCAATGATTATGACGTCATGAGGGTCCCTAATGATGAGGGTCATGAGGGTCTGCTGGATGGATCACCCTCATCAAATATGGTTTTTTTAAAAAAGAATTGCATTGATTTGTGAAATTATTTTGTATTCTATGCACGATAAAATCGTTATCGAATCGTCCTAGAATAAAAACTTCTCTTATTTCTATTATTTTCTATATGAAAAATTGCTTTTAGCTTTTTATCGTTATCGTTATCCTCGCAAGTATAAACAGGCCTTAAGGCTGCACGGTGTCCATGGGTGATGTGTAAACCCACTACTGAAAGGAAGTCAACAGTCTCTCAAACTGGAAACAACTTTTAATTGTAACCTTTCAGTTTAAAGTAAAAAGGTATTAAATAAATAAATAATAATAATAATAATAATAATAATAATAATAATAATAATAATAATAATAATAATAATAATAATAATAATAATAATAATAATAATAATATCATCATGTCAGCGTGGTATCAGTAATTATTAATGTCTTATCAGTAGGATTACGTGCCCAGTATTTTGCTGCTCATAGTCTCTCGAGGAAGGAAAATTCCGGTCAAAACATCAAATTACACGTTGTTCGTACCACTTAGTTCCATAAATCCCTGAGGCCAATAATATAGAGACAATTCGGCTCAGCCCTCGAACTATATGCTCCACATATAGGCAAGCTTTTTTTTCTATCTATGTTTTTTAAAGTGCATTTCTTGTGGATGGGAACAGTTTTCATTGTTCAAACCTATGTATTATTTTTAAATAAATATCTGACCAGCATTTATAAGATGAACACAGTACTTAGCTAATGTTTTAAAAATAATTTTGTATAGGCGCTATTCTATATTGTATGTACAACATTAATAAAATAACTTATATTTGTTATGTAAACTAATAGAAATAGCAATACTTCCATAAAAAATGAAATCTAATATTATGTAAGCCTATGTAACGAATCATGGTTATAAAATACAACCCATTGTGCATTGTGCATTGTGTAAATACAACCAATTGAGAACCCATTGTGCCTGTATAGAATCTGGTGAAATGACCACATTCTCTTCAGAACATTGTATACTAACATCACACATTCACGTAACTGAATCGTCATTCCGACAATGCTATAAATGCCCCCCACCCCCGCACCCTTGAAAAATAATCAGTACCCCCAACAGGCCCTTCTTTTAGTCACATACTCCCCTGGGATAGCTGTATGTTTAAAAAAAAAACATTATGTTTATACTAATCATGGAAGTCGCGTTTTAAAGATATAGATATTGAATATTGTATAGCCCATTAAAAACCTTAAAATTATTTGCCAGAATGCGTCCTTATGGGAAAATAATTATTATTATATTTAATATTGACATAATACGTAGTAGCAGTAGTAGTAGTAGCAGCAACAGCAGCAGCAGCAGCAGTAGCAGCAGCAGTAGCAGCAGCAGCAGCAGTAGCAGTAGCAGTAGCAGTAGCAGTAGCAGTAGTAGTAGTAGTAGTAGTAGTAGTAGTAGTAGTAGTAGTAGTAGCAGCAGCAGCAGCAGCAGCAGCAGTAGTAGTAGTAGTAGTAGTAGTAGTAGTAGTAGTAGTAGTAGTAGTAGTAGTAGTAGTAGTAGTAGTAGTAGTAGTAGTAGTAGTGGTGATAGTAGTGGTAGTGGTAGTAGTAGTAGTATTAGTAGTAGTAGTAATAGTAGTAGTAAAAAGCAAAAAGTGACCGACAACTTCCTTGGCAGGCTTACTAATAAATGCCAAAGGGCTGCTTTAGTGACATCATCAAAACGTTATTGAAAGCTTATACGAAGCGAAACCGATGATAAGCTAAATAGTACGTCTGTCATTAAAATACAACCTATGCTATAGTACTACTAAGACTAGCAATTTAATAATAGTCCTCTTAATTCACTTAACAAGTACAATGACAGAATTTTTCTGTTCACCAGACGACCTTAACTGCTTTAACATGGTTTACACTTCAACTCTACATTTTTTCATCTATAAATATATTAGGCACCGCGCTGCAAAAACAATAATACCAATATTCGATTGTGTTTCTTTTTTTATGTTTTTGTCTTTCGTGAAATTCTCCTACCTTTAATGTTTCTTCATAAATTTCCAAAACAGTTGTAAAAAAGTATGTCATATGTAAGAAGTTAAATGCCTAAAATCATCAAGAGAAAAAAAATGTATTAAAAATATACAGAAATAGTATTATATTGCTAAAGTGTTATAATTTTCACACAATAAAATACTTTTAAAAGCAAATGTATACATATAAATACCCATATTACATACGAGGGCATGTATAAAAAAAAAGTAAAAATTCAAATTGACATTACATTTTTAAATGATTTATAAATTAATTACAAAAATCCGAAGCTCAAGCTAAAAAAAATAGAGCTCGGAAATAAAGCGATTGTGTTTATTATTTATTTATTTATTTATTTATTTTTTGGGATACTATCAGAATCAGAATCATACATCATACGACAAATTTCAACCGTTATCGACCAGTTGTATGCTGCTATAATAAAGGCTAGGTATTATATAGGACAAAGCCCTACATTGGCGGATCGGATTTAATATCTGTCAGAATGTACCGTATACAATTATGTTAATAAAACGAGGCCTACGAACATGCAATACACATTTACACATTTCATTTTTATTGGTATTTTTAACATGAGATTTGACACAGTTTCGAAAAAGGAACACTTTTTGACCTCTGTCAAAAAAAAAAAAAAAAATCGGAAATGAATAACCATCTACCCTATAATTCTATGACCTCATTACAGAAACCTTTCGCTTTTACCAAAGGCTGCTAAAATAAGAAAACAGTTAAAATACCATATTAGGAGATTTTATCCGATCTTTGAAAAAAATATATATGTATAATGTATAGGCCTACATTTGTGACAGTCTAGTCAGACGTACCTCATCAGTGCACTTAAACAATCAAGTGTAAACATATCACATAATGTTACGTTTTTAAAGGCGTTTTTATGCCTAAATGGGTTACTGACCCGCGGTATTATTAAAAAAGGGCATTGGTGCCACCCATTTAGTAATACCGTCTAAGTGAAGCAACCGGTGCCCCAAGAGCGGGGGTCTGGGGGGGGGGGGCGGGGGGGGGGGGGTCGGGGGGGGGGGGCGGCGCAGGCTCCAGTGGGGTCCACGTAGGGGTTTCGGGGAAAAAGCACCCCCAGCGGCATTTTATGTTAACGATTAGATACATAATAGCAAAGAGTAGATAATGTCACCATCTTGAGAAAAATCCATTATGAACATATACTATAAACTCACTCAGACAATTTGATCAAAAAGAAAAAAAAAAGATAAAATGAAAAAAAAAAATCTTAAGTTAACGAACGAAATTACAGTAATAAGTACAGTTCACCCTCCAACGTGAGACCACCTGAATTAGAGAGGGTCTCGGAATTACACGGGTCTCGAATTGGAGTGTGCGTCTGAAACAACTTGACTATGTGAAGCACTATTATTGACTATGTGAATTTCGTTTGAAATATTTTCCCCCAAATACACCTTATTAACTTCCTAATTGATTTGTCCGGGGCTCTTCACTCGGCGGTAATGTGTCTAATTGTTGCAAAGACAAGCCAAAGCAGTAACGCTTCGCAACAAACATAACATTTAGTTATTAACAGAGGGTTGAACAGTAATATAAAATGGTAAAAGGTTCATTGAAATCCGACATTTCGTTATGAAATTACAGCTGTTTAAAGAACAGTATTGGAAAATCAGCCTCAATGTTTACGATTTTGGACATTTTTCAGGCAGAGACCATCACCAATTCGTTAAAAAATATTACTTAAACATTTTTAAAAATGGGGGAAACAACAAAAAAAAAGCATGATGTATAGATATAGGTGTTTTTATTTAAATAAATAATATAAATTTCGAAAATTTTGACATTCCATCATGTTTTGGCAATTATCTCAGAAACACGTTTGGAGAGGAGTGACTGGTTTAACTTGTCTTCGCCACAGTTGTGTTAGGTTAATAGGTCTTGACCTATATTTCAGTGTGTTTTTTATTTTTGAAATGATTTATTCGAACTCAATCAGAATACAATACTGTATGTAAAACTATAACAGTGCTTCAAGGTACTCGATAAATAGCTGAAGAATAATACAATTACATTAAACTGTTTGAACGGCACGTATTGTCTGCTGATCACGTACTTAGACTGCTTGAACACATAATGTAATTTATGAAAATATAAAAATAGTTTGAGTTTTAGTCTAGTCGTGTGATTTAAAGCTGCCCGGGGCATGGTTCTGCATCAACCACGATAGGGAACATTACCCTACTTGCCAAAGTCACAGTACCATACTCTCATTGGTAAAGAGATAGAAAGTCAAACTATCTTGTGACTATACAATGAAATATGAATTTTAAATGAATATTATACTAACTACATTATATTTATGACTTTTTGAGACTGGATGTGCTATATCATTAGATTTAAAGTAAATCATTTCATTTTAAAAAATAATAAACCAAGACATTTCGGGCATAATCTTGATAAATTCTAGAATTTGACCACACATGGATACGTCTAGTACCCTTGTGAAAAAAATTAAAATGTTCCATATTGAAGTATAAATACATTTGCAGACAAATTGTTTAAGAATATGATTGACAGAGTATTCATATTGAGAACAAATACACTTGAATAGCATTATTACATTTACCAGTAATGTTTAACGAATAATTACAATAGTCGGTACATAATTTCTGACGAAAAGATCATAGGCCTACTAATTCCTCCATGGTTTAACATAATCAGAACAGCTTTTAAATATGCGATCGAGTAAGTTTGACCTTAATACACAGTGTTCCGTATGGTCTTTTAATATTGTTTGATTGCATATAAATATCCTATCTTCTCGAAGGCTTCAACAAAGTGATTGTAGCATTAGTCACATGGCTACTCTGGGCAAGGGGTTATGGGATAATAAGCCTACTAATATTTGATAATTAATTTTGAAAAAAATAGATGAATAACATTATTAGGCCTATCATTATTTATTTGTTTATTTCATTTGGAGTTTACGCCCTCCTTATATCATTATCAAAATGTAAGAATAAATTAATTTACAGTACATCACTTTTGTACACAATCACCCGAAGAAGCCGAGACAGTGCAAACGCTTGTGGAATAATCATTAGCATGACAGTGCTGATATGTGTGTGTTATCTTACTGATACACGTTATTTAAATAGAGATGGCGACAGGGCGAATCTGTTCCATGTGAATCAGAATCAGTTTCCATTCAGTCAAACAAAATTATTGTTTACATTTGTCTTAACAAAACGGGTCCTTTATGCCTTGTTTAGCGCCATCAATTCATTAGAACTCTCATTATTCGCGCAGTTTGGTAAAGTATGTAGCATAGATTACCATATTATACAATTATGATATTTGTATTATCCTTAACTGTGCATGTTAACGTATTTATGACAATATATTCGTTTTAGTTGCCTTATTTTTAATTGTTTAATCATGTTTAAGCTAGTGACGGTCGCTTACTATTTATACCAGTCTCTCTATCTACTGGTCAAAGGGACGATGGTTGAGCCGTCGGAATGACCTCTTAACATTTAAGTCCGTTACGCAAATTATTATTTTGACCGACAGAAAAAAAATGTAGATGCCTTTTATTGATCTGTCATCAATTCATTTACCTTTATTTCCGATTCTTAACTCATAACTGTGACGAAATAATTCAACGACCCACAGGGATGCGGTGAACGATTGCATTTAACTATGGTGAGGCCAGTACTCGAGCAAATCCCTCTCACCGCCACTACAAATTAAAGCAATTGAAATACTTAAATATGTAATAGTTATTTAGGCATCAGGGTATCTTCACGTGTTTTTTCTCAGTATAAATTATCAACCTGATCAACCATGCAGCTTCGGATCAACTTTGGTTTTAATGTACAGTACTAATAAAATAAGAAGAAAAAAACTTCCGTAACGAAGACAAAGAAGATTACTGATAAATGATGATGATGATGATGATGATGATGATGATGATGATGACGACGGCGACGACGACGACGATGGTGATGGTATTGATGATGACGATTATGATGATGAGAAGGATTATCATGATGATTATGATGATTTGGAGGAGGACGATTACGATGATAATGATGAGGATGATGATTCTTCTATGATTATGATGATAATTATTTTAAAATATAAATGATATAATGATTTTGGCATCAATATGCTATGCGATAAGCATTGAAAACTTTTTAATAAAAAAAAATAAGCTAATGTTTACGCAGTGAAAGAATTTGTATTTAATATTAGCTTAAATTTATTATTTAGGCATATATTTTATTTGCTATATCAAATTAGATAGAATGTATATTATGCAAAAACAAGTCATATAATACCTTGTAATTTATAATTGGCAGCCATAGACCTATGATGTTATAATATAAGAAATCCAAGAGTTTAGTTGAATTAGACTAAAGAATGTCATTTTAGAGAAACGTTGCAATCTATCCTACGATTTCTAGAAATTTCCTTGGTATTACAGGATGTAGTTTGGCTCCAATTAATCACGCACGTATGTCAACGGTAAAGGGTATTGACCACTCGCGAAATGTTTTTAAACGATTCCTTCTACATTTTCTATTTCAACTTTATTTCAAGTGGGTAACCCTTCCAGCTGAACCCGTAGTCCAGCTGATATGCTAAAATAGGAATCAATCAATCAATCCGTTTGTTTCAACTATAGCTTTTTCTACACTATCAAATTTTATGTCACAAAAAATGTGATGTGCCCATATATGGGTACGATGACGTCATATCACATAGGCCTATCATCAAATTGTATCAAAAAGGTTGAACGTGTTCAACTTTATGTTCCATCAAATTTTATGTGACGCTTTTTTTTAAATGAAATTTGATAGTGTAGACAAAGCTTTACGTTGTACAATTTCTACTATGCAAATTCTGAAGTCCTATAAGCTTAGCTTGCATTTGGTACCGTGCTATCTTAACTCATTTAATAATATATTTTTAATTAATCAATTTATTTATTTTACACAACACTTTAAACATTACGATAGAGCACGAAATTTTTCCAACAAAGAATCCTGTACTAAATGTTGCAAGGCTTTGAGGCTGCTTAATTAATTTGGACGGTCAAGCCAATATTTAGAACCAGTAAAAATCAGATTTTCTTGGACAGTTAATCTGTAGTGTAGGGAGAGATTAAAAGATGGAGCTTGACGACTTGAATGAATAGGGCGTCTTAATGGTATTCTCTCAGTTATAACTAAAAGTATGAAAAAATGAAACGATTGCGTAAGTTGACAAAATAGAGCTAAGACATAAAAATGTATATCTCTATTATGTGCAGGAACAAGATGTTATAATTGTATCGAGCAAAAAGTTACTTTACAGTGGCGGATCCAGGTGGGGGGATGTGGGCCCGTGCCCCCCCCCCCAACCACCCTCGTCAGTCAAGCCGAAAAATAAAAAGAGGGAGAAAAATGTTAGTTAAAGAGAGGAAAGAAGAAAAAAAGGAGTGTACCCATGAGTTCAGTGGCGATCAATTATTTACCACTTATTTACACCAGCCATGGTGGGCTGAGATGGGCGTAGCGGCGTGAACTTCATTTCCCCCACCCCACCCCACGTCAGAAATTCTGGATCCGCTCCTGCTTTACTCAGTTGTATGAAAAAAAGTGTCTCTAGGGGATTCGAACCAACCTTTCGCTATCAATAGGCAGATACAAAATGAAACTACTGCTTGAGTTTACATAATAGAAAAATACATTTTTATGTTTCAGCTCTATTTTGTCAACACACCCAATGGTTTCACTTTGTATCTGCTTATATTTATCTGAGTAACAAGTGTAGCCGCGTTAGTCTGCTTTAGAACAATATAAGAAATGACAACAGCACTTTTAAGACTAACTTGTATGAAAAAAACCAGCACTCTTAAGACCAACTTGTATACACATTTTATACAAGCTAGTCTTAAATGTGCTGTTTGTTGTTGGCGTGCAAAGTGTACTGTATTGTTACCCACGATGAGAACACACATGCGGAAAGTACACGTGTGATTGACACAATGAAATTTGATTCCTATCTAGTCATTTAGACAGACAAGCTTGTCATCTCGTATCATAATAACATATTGCAAATTTGTCGCTAAATTGCATCGAATTTAGCTAAATACAAGAGTGGAAATCGGTTGTTCACCCCTTATCAATTATTATAAATGATTTGATGAGTCAGACGGTGGCGACGGATGTCGGTTGTCGATAGGGTCACCGACATCTCAATCTCACCTATTATAGCACCATCCACGTGATATCCCACCCACATGACAATAACTTCATACAGAAAAAAATGAACGAAAAAGAATTGTTAAAATACCTCACTTCTTTACTTTCAATAGCAGATGATTAATCTTTTTTATATTTCTTCTTTGGAAACATCGAAGACGGACTGTGTGATGTCTTGTTGTTGTTGAGTGTAATTGACTACAAAGAAAAATGTATTCTATTGTGGCATGTTTTTTGATAGGTATATTACCATTACAGTTATAAATTATATTGTTTATATAATAATAAAATAATGTTTAATAATAATAATAACAATAACAATAATTATATAAAATAATAATAATAACAATAACAATAATTATATAAAATAATAATAATAATAACAATAATTATAAAAAATAATAATAATAACAATAACAATAATTATATAAAATAATAATAATAACAATAACAATAATAATATAAAATAATAATAATAACAATAACAATAATTATATAAAATAATAATAATAACAATAATTGTATAAAATAATAATAATAATAATATAAAATAATATGGAATTTGCTAATATAAAATCACTGTTATTTATTGCATCGTGTATCGAGAAAAAATAATATATATCTTTGCAGCAAATAGCAAAGATATATTATGTCTATCATCTCATACATCACTGATGGTGGGTTTCTACAATATACGAAGATAATAATATCATGATTATTTTTGTTATTACTATTATTAAATTTCTCTCATTCTGTAGGCCTAATTTGTCAATTCCCCATGATGCCTTCAATCAAAGAAACTACTGATTAACGGAAATATAAATATATCTAAAGATTGCGGTTGAAGACAAACTACCGCCTAAATGCGAATCTAAGAGAATCGTAGGGGACTACTCCATGTTGCTAAGTGGTGTAAAGTACATAATTTGTAAAAACATGTGTTCCTATATCAATTTACAGAAATATATATTTATGGAAGAGTATATTATGTCATTATGATAAGTTATAATAAACAACTACATTTATTGATATGATCTTCAGGAATGTGAATATAATATGTGAACAAATAGGAAAATGTAAGGCAGTGGCATACTAAAGTGGCATCGCAAACCTGTCTGGTTTAATAATAGTCGCAAGTGTTCGCAATGTTAACATCTGTCCAGGTGTGTCAGCGGTAAACATCAGAGATCTTGTGTCTGCGCACCAGAGGCTCTCTGTACGCACACAATCTTTACTGTTTGAGGCACAGTCGGCATAAATTAAAGCGCCCTTGATTTCGTCAGCAAACAAATTCCAATGTCGTTCACAATTTTACAAGATTAATTTTAACAAAATATTTACTTTAGGAAATAAGATATATAAACGACTCTCGTAATGTAGCCACAAAACATTTTTAAAAAGTACAGTTCGGACCACCTATGTCCAATCCTAGCAGGATCGGATCACCTATGTCCAATCCTAGCAGGATCGGATCACCTATGTCCAATCCTAGCAGGCTTTTAATCAAATGGGAACGAAAAGTAGGTGATGAATGATAGTCTGTACTGTGCCCAAGTAAGACCCTTCCAATATTTTCCCATTGAAATTCGAATTTAATAGACACTTAAAATCCGAACTCATGATACTCCAGCTACTGTTATATCAAAACCCAATTTTTGTATTCGAACTCAAGACACTCCGACTATTAATGTTCCCATTAAGAATACTCAAGGCACTATTGTTACAATTAAGGATCGAACTCAAGACACTCCCATCGAACTCATACACTCCGACTATTGTTCCACTGACAATCGAACTCAATGCCCTCTAACTGATTTCCCATTAGGATCTATATCCAGCAATAGGCCTATACATAATTTTCATTAGCTGTTGGCAGAGTGGAAAACAACAATTCCACTGATAATAAATAATATGATATAATTATTTATTATGATTATTAACTGATATTAACGTTACATAGCATAACTGGAAAAAACATGGAATGAATGAAGGAAGTTTGATAAGATTAATACTATTAACTTTTCACTTGTCACATAAAAACTCAATGCATTACTTCATAACCGAATTTCGAAGCTTAACCCAAATAAATTCCATGAGGTACAAGGTGGAGTGTTACATGGCTTAATTTACGGTAATAATGATAATATAAAAGAAAAGATTAATAATACTATCAATAATAATAACAACAATTAACACTACAATGCAATAAAAAATTACATTTACAATAACAATAATTACGTTAATAATAGAGCTTTCTAAATACATAGGCCTAATGATGCGAAAGTATCAGGCCTACACTCTAATAATCAAATCAAATTCTAACCAAGGAAAATAAAAGAAAAACAGTTGGTTTAGTAGGTGAAGTCCTAATTCACAAAAATAATACTCAATAGGTGTTCATTTTCATGAGATAAAAGGACATAGGCATAACTTGAGATAAGAAATTTATATCAATAGATAACATAAAATAACACGCAAACTTCCATCATATTTAATATTATATGGACAATCATTTAGGCCTAATTGATAATTATCTGCCGATTCTAAAATGATAGTAATGTAAATACAGTACTGCATTTGATGATATACCGTAATTAATGTCGAAATATTGAATCCCAACACGATGGCGTGTATTTCAATACTTGGAGTACTTTCTTATCTGAGATTAATAGTGGACCTTATAGTCACTTGCTAACCACAGATCCATGTTGCTTTACCTTAAACCTAACTATGGAGAGGAAATATATAAACCAGGTATTTTTACTGGGATTAAGCATCACCATAAAAAGTTTAATGTTTCTTATATTGGCTCTTCGAGAATAAACGTATCAAACGACAGACCCATTATTAGGTCTGGTGCCAATCGAAGCGACAGGAGGCATGTAGTTCAAATTAACCTATGTACGCCTACCTATATCATACAGACAACGTAAGTTCAACTAATCACCTGTCACTTCACACGTTGTAGCGCATTCAGTCAGTTTATAACAGTCAGCATATTTTTGAAAGGTTGTCGGATGACAGGTTAAATTATTAATTTGTAATAACTTTTCTTTATAATTTTAAAAGACAATTGCCATTCTGCTTCATCCTATAATGTTAGCTTATACAGGGAAAAAAATCTATTTTTTTTAACAATACTCGGAAGTGATTAAAACAATCGCATTGTCCCGTATTTATTATTTTACGAGACACACTTGCGAAAAGTACACTTCAAGATAAACCACAGTTTTGTAAACCTGTTTTAAAACTGCTGAATGTGGTCAGAATTGAACGTGTCGATATAAAATGGCGATTTGAAGTATCCGGTTGTAGGTGGAGTACGTGTGTTTGTGTCTGGTAAATATTTTATGCTTTGTCCATATATATCAGGGCGTTTGTAAAATGATAATTTAATAATAGTAACATTGATAATAATATTGATGATGATGATAATATTAATGATGTTGTAATAGGCCTATATAAAGATATTTTTATCGAATAAAAAACGTATTTAATGATGACGTCCTCCAACAATTTGTTTTGGCACCCCGCCCTCAAACGCATAGGCCTTATTCTTATGTATGCCTCATCGTCGTTTACTCTTCATTCGAACCATGAAACATCTTTTTTAGAACCTTCGCTTCCCAATTATTTGGTGTGTGGTTTTAGGCTAGCTTAAATCTAATCTGTCATTCCCTGTATTATTTCTGACGTCAGTCTTGTCTGGTGCTTCATAAATGCTGGTTTTAAAGTCTTTTTCGGTCATTTCAAAAATAACTTTATGCACTGAAGCCATACTTAGGGACTACTTCACCAATAACGGCGTTGACACAACGAAAACCAATTTTAATCTTATGGCTCAAACTTACAAGGCGAGTAGATTGGCCTAGCGGTTAAGGCAGCAGCGCCTCCAAAATATTGGCGGCTGATCCGAGCGACAAGCTCGCCTATGGCCCAGTGTACAACATTAGCTCATGTACACTAAAGAACCAAGTTTTGAAACGAGTAAGGGGTTCTGGTTGAGTAGCTGACACCAGTTTACCGGGTAGTTCAAAGAAAAGAAGAAAGTACTGTACGAACTACATTAAACTTAGGCCTACGATGAGTGTAGTCACATCTATTTATTTTCTCTTTTTGAGTTCCACAACTAAACACACAACATCAATACAATCAATGAAAATGTGCTACTTGCAAAGAAAAGACAAAAAGAAAAGCAAAACAGGACCTGCTAAAACCAACAAGAGCGACCGCTCTCCGGGTCCGTGAGTTCCTCCACGCTTAAATACGGTACAGGCGCAAGTTATTATTGGGTCTTTTTGAAGAGCTAATTTAATAAGATAGACATTTTTAAATAATTAGAATCTTTATTTGTAAAAAAAAAATATTATTTAGAATGTTTATTTGTAAAAAATTAAAATATCTTAAAATGGGAAAAAAAATTAAATTTCTTAAAATTGGAAAAATAAATGAATACCATGGACGCGATTCGAACTCACAGCCTCAAGTTCTTTAGAACACATCCTTAACCGACCACACCATCAATGCGACGTGCCCTATTAGTGGTAATGGCAGTAACAGTCCTTGCTGAAAACCCTGTTTTGTTTTGTAGGTGTAGGGAAACCCTGGGGTCTAACTTAAAAAAGGGCGATGAACGCTTGTTGGTACAAAGTTTCCTGCACGTCCGTTGAAAACTGGCGATGGTGGACGCTTTTAAAGTTCTGTAACAAGAACAGCAGTGAGAAACATGTGTAGGCCAAAACTAATCAACTCATTTTTATGTACATTTTTTAACCAACTAGGTTTCATTTTTTTACGAATCTTCGGCAATATGACCCCAAGTTATTGAGTGCAATGACTACTACAACGAAACTGGTACAGTGACGAATCAAAAAATGTCGAATTCATTAACAGTGGTGTAGATGCTGATGAACGAATGAGAGACAAGCAGTTAAGTGTGGAACTTAAGAACGTGGTGACTGACTGAATGACGAACCGATCGAACGACCAGTCGGCTGTTGTTCTGTCGATCGATTAATAAAGTGAAATTTGTATAGCCACATACACTTTTTTTTAAGACCAAGTAAAATGTTTCCCAAGCTTGGTGTTCTTATTTTTTGGCCGCTTTCAGGCTCAAAATGTTTTTATTTTGTTCTTATTTTTACATACTTTTCAAACATAGAAAATCAATTCAATTTTTTATAAGAACACATTTCATAAGAACACTGAGACTGAAATTGCTTAAATATTAAAAACAAAATAAGAACAAATTGAGGCTGAGATAAAATGTCAAATGAGATTTTTATTTAAAAAAAAAAAAAACTAGAAAAACCGAAAACTAAAAAATATATCTGTACCTTATGTGCAGTAGGTGCGACTATGTAGTACCCTCTATAACACAGTGCAGTAGGTGTACGGTACCTCCTGTCATTTGGGACAATTTTTACCGGGCCGTTTCTACCGGGCTTTTTTTCATGGGGACTTTTTCCAGGGGTTTTTTTTTTTCTCAGGGGCAATTTTTTTCCAGGGGCCACTTTTACCTACATTTCAGTACAGTGGTACTGCTGTATACAATAATAATTTTCTATGTTTGAAAAGCGTGTGTGATAATATTGATGGTGTTGTAATATACATGCTGTTGTAATATATAAAGATGTTTTTTTATCCAATAAAAAACGTATTAAATAATTAAGTGCTTTAACAATTGGGAATCTTGTCTCCCTACCCCAAATGCATATACTTATTCTTATTTATGCCTACAGTGTCGATTACTTTTCATTCAAAAATAAAGTCTTTTCTAGAACCTTCGCTTCCCAATGATTAAGTGTGTGGTTTTAACTAATCTAATCTTTATTCCTTCTATAGGCTCAGTGTACAACATTTGCTAGTATGCACTATAAAGAACCGAGTATTCGAAACGAGTAATGGGTTCTGGTTGAGTAGCTGACACCAGTTTACCGGGTAGCTCAGAAAGTGACTATAGAGAAGAAGGAAGTTACCGTACGAAATACATTACATTTACGATGAGTGTGTCACAAATCTATTTACCTTTTTCTCTTTTTAAGTTCCACAACCAAACATATTCATGAATACAATCAACAAAAATTTTCCCCTCGTCGGGGAGGGCTTCCCCACACCCTCCGTCGGGGAGAAAAAGCACAATTCGTCGGGGAGAAATCAAAAATTATATGTATTTTCTACATAGTATTAGTAGACTCTAAAATCAATTAAATAAGCCTTTGAAACCCATAAATTGTCAAACTTTTCGGGAGCTTTGCCCCCCCCCCCCTGGACCACTTTCGAAACCTTTTAATCGAAGAAGTCTGATCCCTCGTCGGGGGGGGGGGGGAGTCTCCCCCCACCCACCCCCGTTGGGGACCTCGGGGCCCCTTCCTGGTAAATCATGACGCCACCCCTACCTGATAACGTGTTTAAGAAAGCATGAAATTTTCAATAAAGTAAATTATTGTTGAAGCTTAATAATATTATGAACTTTTTGTGTAATTGTGTAGGTTTTGGTCAAAGGAAACAAAACGAAATGAATTTTGCAATGCTATTTTGGGAGGTGTACGGTATATACGATGATGTTTATCAAATGACGCCTTATGATACCGAACATCCTCATCACCAGCGTCGTCGTCGTCATCATCATCATCATCATTTTTAGTATTATTGATAATATTATTATTATCATTATCATTATTATTATTATTATTATTATTATTATTATTATTATTATTATTTTCATCATCATCATTATTAACATTATCCTCATTATCATTATCATTATTATATTATCATTATCATTATTATTGTTATTATTATTAAAATTTGCATCACGCATATGGGAAGGTTAATGTCACTGAAATATCTGCATATAACTAATATTCATTCAAATAGGCCTAGGCCTAGAGCATTCAATAGAGATTTCTACAAATACAAGATGTATGTTATGAATTTAAATTTTCTAATAATTATTTTGTCATAAGCTTACACACTTAATTTACTATTATATAATCTGTAATAATTGACATTTAATTTCTAATTTACATAGATAAAAATGATTTATAAAAAATATCAAATATACCATTAATGATCTAGAACTGATAATGATACCGATACT
The DNA here is from genome assembly GCF_011630105.1 of Anneissia japonica. Taxonomy (NCBI): domain Eukaryota; kingdom Metazoa; phylum Echinodermata; class Crinoidea; order Comatulida; family Comatulidae; genus Anneissia; species Anneissia japonica. Next base: position 1,149,012 of record NW_022709610.1, on the reverse strand, counting down.
GATACAAATAAAAAATGCAATTGTCTCTATCAACAATAAATAGTTCGCAGAAAAACTAATTCGTAAACAGTTGACGACGGCCCTATATTCAAACCTCGAATATTACCAACACTATTGGCATTTAGTCGGTCTACAGTATTTAATTACTCAGGCAACTATGGTACTGTGATAGATATATTCAGCATTATTTTTAATAGATGGTATGGTTATCATCAAATGAACTTCTGAATAATCATAATATCATCAACATGGGGAAAGTCGAAATTGAAAATGAAATAGACAGAGAATGGAAGTAAAAAAGCCCTGGGCTCTAATAAATTGTCAATATCAATTTGTATTATATATTGCTAGATTATGCAGCTACTCATGTTATGACTTTATGATGTCTAACCTGAAATAAAATAGTTATACCAAACAAAATAGGAAGTTAATGTCTCGCCACTTAGCCCACTTTTAAAAAGTTGTCATGCACGTGTGTACTAGATAACCATTTTAAAACCAATATTTACCCTCGACCCCTTGGCCTCAAAAGTAGTAAGCTAAGTGATTCACTACTGTGATTCACCTGATATACCAGCCGGTATCACAGTGACGTTTCACCAATTGACCTTCTTGTATGTGACGTGTATCCGGCTCTTTTTTTGGAAGCAGTCTCACTTTTATCGCCGCCCTCATTTGTCGCGACGAAATTGTAGAAATCAAAATAACCGCACCCGGTAGCTATCGAGCCCGGATGGATCGACGTAACCACGTGGGTTTGACCCTCAGTGACTATATATAGAGCATGGTTATGGAGACTGGTATTCAAACGTCCACGGGCAACAAGAGAGGAGATAGAAAGTAAGACATTTTAAAACGAAGAGTTCCACCATTGAAAATAGCAAGTAAGTTGGAACACCTCGTGTTAAGGAGGTTAAATACCTTAATGCTATTTTTAATGTTAAATGGCTTGTTTATAAATTATAATTGTGACTAATTATTTGTATCATTTATTTTGTTAGTATAGAGGCCTATATTTTAATTAATTAAATTAATGTTTGTAGATTTGTTAATTTGAAATGTGGAAACGTCAATTGAAAACTTCTTTTTCCATTTGAACTTTTTTCAAAAGTAAAAATCCGTAAAAACTACAATAGCACCAGTGGGCATAATATGTACCGTATTTGTTCTCGTTAGGTTCATTACTTTGATTAATGCATTCTTAAGCAGATAATTAAAGATAATTGCAAATTTTAAAAAAAAGTTAATTAACGGTGTATAAACTTTGTTCATGCTTTAATAACTATATGTTATCTGGATTACTGACTATTATTTATTTTTCTAACAGTTTGTAAAGTGAAAATGAATAGCTTACGTTTGGTGTTGATGGCTTTAGTGGTTGCATGTGTCAGTGCAAAGCATTATCGAGGTGGAACCTTCAGTTGGGAGCCAGCTGAAGACGGCAAAGTAAGAATATTTAATTAATAATTATTATAGAAAATGATGAATTTTCAAAACAATATTCAAAAATCTTTTGTCTCCGTCCAGATTGGCATGATACGTTTTTGTCAAAAATGCTGTTTAGGCCCTTTTATATTTTTGTATAATTAATGTTTACAAAGTGTAATATCATTTGATTAATCATTGGACTAATTAATTTGAATTATTAAATAGAAGCTACTGCCTAAACTTGAATTGAATTGCTAGATTTCGCTTAAGTACATACTGAGTGTATACCTAACTTTTTCCGTCGCCAACATTCTAATTTGATACTGATTAACAATATCATTACTGCAAAACGAATTAGAGTTTATCTCTACCATATCAATATAGGCCTAACATATAATTAGATGATACTGAATGTGCGTAAGCAAATTGACTCGTCTATGTATGGATACGTAGGCCTAATTAGGCCGGAATGACCAACCTGTGTAAATCAATGTATAACTACAAAATAATTATATACAATTTTGTCCCTTAAATATTTTTTTCTATTAATCTTTTTAATTAACCTTGTAATAGTTTTGAGTAAGCTAGGAACTCAATAAGAACAAAAATCTTTATTGCTATGCATATGCTCTTGAAGAAATAATAGGCAATGCCTTTTTCAATGTCACAAAACAAAACATACTTCAGAAAAGTAAATACAATTTACCTGCTATCTTATTCAGGAAGTACTTACAGTCTCTTTAGACATTTCCTTCAATCGAATGCTACAAAAGAATAGCCTCAGTGAAGTATTATTGATAACGTATGGCTATAGGCAAATAAGTGCCTAAGGTAGTAACGTAGATGCAAAAATGTTTACCTTGCACATACTGAAGGTGTTGGGATGATATATGCATAGGCACAATATACTACAATATAATCCACATTTTCTCCATAAATTACTTTGTAATAACTTCTAAAGGCCAACTCAGCGTCGGCCGACGCAGCCGGACCCGATTTATCGTCGGGGACAGTCTTGAGCCGTCGTGAGAAATATTAAACACGTTTAATATTCTACTACGCGACTGCCCCCGACGCACATCATCGCGTCTGCGTTCAACTCACACAGACCCGACGCGACAACAAATCGCGTCGGGCTGCGTCGGCCGACGCTGTCTGAGTTGGCCTTAAGGTTCAAATTGATTTTGAAGCATTATATATTATTGTTAATACGGTTTACTTCAACCCAGGTTGACATTCATTGGAGAGTATCATGGATGCGAATTTACGAGGGAGGTAATAGATTTATGTGTTCAGATGAGAAGCTGACTATAATAGGAGAAGGGCGATTGCTATGTATGGAGTGTGATCAGCATGATATCTACGGGAAAGAATTGAACCTAAACTGCACAAGTTGGGACGAGTTGGAGAATTGGAGTACAGGAGTCGGCACGTTTAAGTATACACCAGAGCCTGGAATGCGCCAATTCACACTTTCGTGAGTTTCAAACGATTTTTTGTTCTAAGTTTGGTAAGGGGCAGCATGAGTAACGTTAACCCATTGAGAGTCGGCTGCCCCAAAAATTTAAATTGATAAACATTAAGATACAATATAGTATAAATAAGCCTATCCTGTCTAAAGTTCAAACTGTTTTGTTATACTATATAATTATATATCACTTAACAATAATAAAAGAGAATAATGACATTTTTAAAAATCAATTACAAGAATTTACAATACATTTACAAATTATGATAAAACTAATGTCTATGAATTTAGATATTGTTTCTAAAATCGTTCAAATACATTCATTGTCTCTCTTGAAAACGTGGACATGAATATTGCTGTTATTGTTAGGCCTTTATTACTATTATAATAATTAATTATTTTATTACTATTATTATAATTAATTATATTATAACCTTTTATGATTTTTAGGGATTAATCGGAGAACCAATTAAGGCTTATGTGATCCTTTATCCTTTTTTACATTGTTCCCCTATATGATTGCTTAATTTCGGTCCATTCTTTCTTCTATTTTATGACTTCATATTAATTTAAGGATAATTCGTCAATATTCTGTTATTGTTTTGTAAATTTTTGATTTGACACGTCTTTGGAAAAAGAAAAAAAATAGTACATGAATGGTGTTAACGTTTACAAGAATGTATAATCATCTGTCGTTTTTTAAACAGATATCAAGAGTCAGAGACACCGAATAAATTCACTTACAACAGCCAGTGGATGCAGGAGTTGAAGAATTACGGTGGTGCCGGGAATGCTTGGAGAATGGTCACCACGGTTGACTTGGACATCCCCAACAACTCTCCTAGAACGACTCATCCAGCAATGATCACTCTGATGAAGGAATGTGGGGACGTGTCCATTCAAATTCCAGGTAAACATATATATCGAGTATTACCACACTAATCAGTCAATTAGTATATTACTAATCAATCAATCGTATGTTTGATGTAGAAAGTCCTAAAGCTTTGGCGATTTTTTTTTAACCCAGTTAAGTTTTAGGATTTTATTCAATCCGTAACCAACAGAGATTGAAACCTCCACTAACAGTTTGAGCGGGTGTTTTACCCCTACTTTGAGAGTAAGCGAACAATCACTTAATTTACCGTTGGAACTCGAGTTCCAGTTACGTATTGGTCAGTCGGTAGATGATAAACTACAAAATTGTTTCTATGTAAACACTACTTAATATGCCTACTTATTATGGAAAGGGGGATTACAAATTTAAAAGATAACAAACTGGAACTTAAACTAACTTAACAACTACTCATGTGAGAGTATAAGAAATAGTAGGCCTACCGGTATGATATGGTACACGGTTGACTATAAGAAATGGAGTGCATTTTAGGTTACTACGGTAACCTATACTCGGAACTGCATTATTTTAATCTAAAGGGAAATTAAAATATATATATATATATATTGATTCAAATAATATATGCAAAGGCTTAATATACACACACAAAAAATACACACAACTACTACACCTGTACATATACTGTACAAAAAGATTTTTCACTATGACATTCTCAAATTGATTACTGGCCAATTTAAAGCCACATGTAAAGGACAAACCCCCTGCATCTGTTTTCATATAAAGCAATCCATTCATATATTTATATTTGTCTCATATTGAGATTTAGTTTGTGTAAAGCATCGTGTGTGTATGTTTGTCTTGTGTAAGGGATTGTCACCTACAAGTAGGACAGTGATATATATTCGCTATTGGCAATCCTTGGCACATGTGTTGTGTGCCTAAAGAAAGAATAATAATAATAATAATAATTTGTAAAATACACCTAATTCCATGTTTATGTTTTTATGTAGTGGCCGACCCTGATGATGACGATGTAAGGTGCCGATGGACAAACAAAGATAACGAGTGTCCTAAACAAGCTTGTAATTCCAATGGTGGTGGATGCTCTAACCATCGCATGTGTGGAGATCCCTTTCCAGGAGCCACAGTCGATGAAAATGAATGCCGTTATTCCTTCCCTGTGTCCCAAATGGAACCGGGATGGTATGCTGTACCAATCACTCTTGAAGATCACCGACGAGGTGTTACTGGGCGTTTGGAAAGTGGCGCTCTTAGCAAGATCCCTCTTCAGTTTCTCATTAAGGTCGAATCAAAGGGTACGATTTTCTTTTATGCTGATTGGGTATAGTCTTATGTATAATACATACACATCGAAGTGCTACTATCGGTTTGCATTATACATTAATTTAGTACAGTGTAGGCTTCATTGCATACAAATATCGGTATATCCTATTCCTCAGTTTCATTAGACATGCCAAATTTGTATATAGGTCTATTGGAAACATATCTACAATTTTTATCATTATATATAGGTGAATGCAGGAATATTAACTTCGGCGATTATAAACGATGCCACGTTATCACACCTGGTCAAGACTGGAGCTATGAGCTGAAGGCTTACAGCAGTCATGAGTAAGTTAAACAAGCATATGACTACTATATTTAAGTTGTTAATGCTGTATTCGTCTACTGCTAAATACAATACAATAGTAATGGCCTTTTCTTTATATTTCAGTGTTAAAATTATGGTTATTGAGCGACCAAACCTAGATTTCAATATGACTCCATTGGAGAAGAAGGGCAATCATTCTAGCAGGGTTGTATCTTGGACACCAAAAGAATCAGACCTCGGAAAACACTTTGTACTCTTCCATGCTGTTGACAATGACGGGTAAGCGTTGAGAGAAAACTCCAATAAAATGAAAAATACGGTAGACATAACTGTTGACGGATAGGCATTTATAAACCAATGACGTGTAGCCATAAACACTGACGGACAAGCATGGGCTAAACATGAAGGCATTCTAAACATTCTGACAGGTGGTCGGCATAAACAATAACTGTATGAGTAATTTTGGCCAGTATATCACAAAAAAAAATGACGTATATACATGAACAAAAATGGGTAGGCATGAAAACGAATTGCTGCAATTTTTTGTAAAACCAGTGTTATAATATTGTTACAAATAATTATATTATAATTTGGTGGGATTGGTATTTTTCCGCCCCTATAATTTGTTGATCCTCTCTACCGTCGGATGCAGATTGACGGTAGAACGGTAGGGGGAGTAATTCAACTTTAACGCAGGGGTAAGAAAAATAGAAATGAAAAACAAATCTCAAATGTTATAATTTGTTTTATCAAACTTGATCTTTTTTACAGGTATTACAGCAGTTATGAAACTCTTACTATCTTGGTTAAACGTGAGTGTCTTAATTACTATAATAAATTACTACCAAACTTACCAGCAATTAATATAATGATAAATAACAATAATTTAAAACGTGTTTAAATAATAAATATTAATAAATTTTGAATTTTTATTGAAACCAATTTTTAGTTTTGAATCGAGAATAAAAATGTTCATGTATACTTGTTTTTCAGAAATGTATGTATACTTGTATTCGTCGTACTCAACTTGAAATGTAAAGTTTTATCATAACTATATTTTCTTCTTATTTAGCCCAAGCGATTGAAGTAGAAGAACCTACACCACCAAAACTGTTGCCTATGGACTCCTATCCTGCTCCACTCACTGAAGTCACCCCAGATATGAAAAAGTGGAAAATCAAATTTGACAAAGCAGTAAGTTCGTTGTAAATTATTATAATATATATATATATATATATAAATATATATATATATATATGTCCTTTACACTGTATTTACCTTTATTTAATGGTTTATATATATATATATATATTTATTTATTTATTTATTTATTTATATTATAGGGCCTAATAATATAATACAATGTATAGAGGTTTACCATTACATCGTAAGCAATCTTCTACAACATCCACTTTCAAAGCTAACATCAAAACATTATGTTTAAAGGAAACATAACTTTCAGTCTAAAGCGCATTTGATTTGAACATTGTTCTTTAATTTGCGCTATATAAATTCTCAATTATTATTATTATTATTATTATTATTATTATTATTATTATTATTATTATTATTATTATTATTATTAAATACTATAAGCAACCTGAAAGTATTAGGAATTAGGTTAAATTAATATCAACCTTTTAAAACTAATAACGTTGCAGATCATGAAGCAGAATATAATTCGATTTAGTGATATCAACTAACTTTTATTATACTTTCCGCATCAGGAAACTTGTATTTCAACAAAAATTAAATAAAGTTTTCTTACAAAACTCATTTAAACCATCTACTAATTTGTTGCGTAATTTCAATGAGGTTTAATTGATATTATCCTATAGGTCGTAAGGCCAAATAAGCCAACGTTTATATCTATCATGGACACGATGGGAAACGTAGCAGCTAAATACGATGTATCCGACAAGCAACAAGTCAAAATAACAAAGAACAAACCTGACATTATGGCCATCGATAACCCATATAGTAAACTAAAACCAGGTACTGCTTACGTGCTGAGTGTGGACCAGGGAACGGCTGGACAAAAATGTGTAGACGCCTGTGGGTACGACTGTGGATTTAAGCCTAGTGATTTCTTGTCATGGCTTATAACAACTCGTAAGTGTTTTATTTTTTGCTCATTTTCAAATTCAATACAGGGGTTTCTAATTCTGTTTTTATAAATATACCATAGCGTATTTAATGATTATTTGCAGGGGCGGATTTAGGGGGGTGGGAGCGGCCCCCACCACCTTATGGGAGGTAATAAAAAAAAGGGGGTAAAAAAATAAAGAAAGAGAAAAAAATGATAGCCCAGAGCGCCTCAGATGTTATTTTCGGCCGTCTAGAACACAAAAAGTTCGCGGGGGCATGTTGTCTTGATCGGCCCAAATTTCGACCCAAAATAACTATACATTCCCTATAAAGCATTTACAAAAAAATAACAGAACAGATAGTAATTCAAAATTATTATTCTTTTCTCCAAATAATTTTTTTTAAACTATCTCAATTATATATTATAGCTCCCACACCTGAACCATCCGTGGAGTGTGGTCCATCTAGTCTGACCGTGTACATACCACGTGATTACGTAGAGGGCGTCGGACCTAATAAGCTTAGATTCATCGATGCTTGGGACAGGAACTGTTACGCAAAATCATATAATTCCACTCACTACATAATGAAAACAGGTTTCGAAGAATGTGGTACCTTTTCTAAGGTGAGTAGACCCATGCTCTGTGGTACATTGTTTCCTGCTATTTGGTAGGCCTATTTGTCATTTACGTTCGATATTGTTTGCGAAGCTACAGATGTCAAAATAAATAAAAGCCATTTAGTGTTTTAATCGAGTACAGCATATGTTTTAAAGTCACTACCTGTCTGATAAGGCCCAATAAAAAATCATTAGTTTATCACCCTATCAAAGAATAAAAACTGATGAAGGAGGGAGGTTTTGTTTTTTTTTTGTTTTTTTGGTTTTTTTTTTGCTAACCCCGCCCCCATTTTACCAATGTTCGCATAAGTAAATCAATGGTAAATGATAAATTTATAAAAAGTCATAAAAATGGAATCAAATTTATATTTAATTGTACCAGTTTTTTATTTTACCAGTAAACATAGTTGCAAGAAATCCTGATGTTTCAAGTGAAAAAAGATGGGAAAACGACTTTTTGAGATAAATATATATGTTGATTGAAAAAACAAAAAAAAAACAAAAACAAAAACAAAAACAAAAATTTTCCCAAAAGTGATGAGGGAGGGGGTGATAAACTAATAATTTTTTTATGGAGCCTAAGGAGAGTGAACACGCCTCATGCTGTTCTCATGCACTTAAAATGCTATTGTTTCTTTTACCTGCAGGAACCAACTCCTGGGCGACTAATTTTCACAAACATTGTTCGCGACGTACCTAAAGCAATTGCAAAAGGACTCCCAGTCACCAGAACTCATCGCATGGTCAAAATCAATGTTACGTGCGAAGTCGAGGGTTTAAGTTACTACGATGTTAGCTTCACGCCATCAGACGCTATGGAAGCGTTTACTGTCCGTGGAATATCTAGGCTCAACACTTTGTTGAAACTGTATGAGGACGATACATATAGCCGTGAATATAGAAAAGAGGATTTACCAGCATCCGTTGAACTAAAGGAAAGGATGTTCTTCGGTCTCGAAGCGGTAAACAAAGCCAAAGATCTTCAGATAGTCAGTTGCACGGCAACTCAGAGACAAAAGCCAGGATGTAAACCTGAGCAGTATACGTTTATCAAAGATGGGTAAGCACATTCAAATTGTTATATACACCAAAATTCCTTAACATTGTGTAGAACTCCAATAAAATATTCGACCACTGGAACAAAAACAAATGTATGCCTTTAGAGTTTTATATTGATAAATTCTTCTGTTTTGTTTGTTTGTTTGTTTTGTTTTTTTTTTTTTTTTTNNTTTTTTTTTTTTTTTTTTTTTTTTTATGGTGGATGATTGTTTTCATCTTGACTCACTAAAAACACTAAAATAACGTTTGACTATTATTTATAATAGATGTCCCGTCGACAGCACCGTTCGATTTGAGCAGGCATACTCAAGATATGAGAAGAGGTTTTCGGTAGAAGCATTTAGCTTTCTGTTTTACGGATCTACAGAAGAGGTAAGCAGTATATAATATTGATAACAGTGACACCAACAAATTGTAAATACAAAGCCTATCTCTAATTGACTTGCTAGAAATAGAAATAGCGCCCTCAGAAATGACATCGATTAGAATGCAAATTATCACTGTATATTTCACGACGACGTCTATCTGCTATTAAGTACTACTGATATCGTTTTACATTGTAATTATCATTGTAATTATGCATAAATTTACTCTAAATTGTTTGGCGGTAATGCTAACATACATTGTGAAGAGTTTAGCAGTGATACCATAAAAATAATCAAGAACACCAGAGGTAAACACAAGAGATTCGGACATTTACTACATAATAATATTGGTGTTCCTGTTGATTTATTATATTAACTTTTCTTCATATAATATGCCTACTTGAAATTACTAAAAATTCCCAGAGATTTTCTTTATGCTTAGGATTTTTGTCGCTCCAGTTGTCATTATGGTTTATTGCAATAATTCTAAAATTTTAAAAAGTGAGTGAAATTAGCCATATATATAATATATTGCATAAAATTTAGCGTTTTCTTTTTAGTTTTTTTTTTATTTTTCATCTTCCAGGTTTTAGTGAAATGTAAAACCGCCATCTGTAAGCCCGGTGACTTGAGTTCCCTCTGCACACAGTTGTCATGGAAATCATGTCCATCAGATACCATCCTCATACCAGGTGAAGCAGATGTGATGGCTGATGTTATGCTACCTGTCAGTGGATAAAATCTTGTGACAATGTATTTCATTAACATCCGAAAATTATTTCCATCAAAAAGTCATACATGAAACAATCACCTTATAAGTGTTTTATCTGTGATCGTACATGGTGTAATGAATTCCCTATAGTATTAACATGGTTAACGTATGTTTCATTAAGAGTGTAAAATTTAGCAATTGAGTGTTATTCAAAATTATGAAATGTAGTATTTATTATATCGATTATTCTTAATAATTTCGTCTTAAATGTTTTGTGATAATTTTTTTTTTTTTTTTTTTTTTGTGTGATAATATCTATAATTTATACTGCGAACAGCAAACAACTTGAATGGCCATGCGTAGTACCAGGCAAACTATTAATGAAAATGCGATCAATATTCATGTTTAACACCTAATGTTATTTATTGTTAACTTCATGTATATTGACACAAATGTTGGCTCTTTGTTATCTTATACGATAATGTATAATACTTTATTCACTTTTTTTCCCCTTGAGGGCTATAAAATGTCAATAATGAGCCTTAAATGATCTGTTACCTATTCATAAGTAAGTGTAGACAGATATAGGCCTAGTACTTGGTTCGTATTGAGAATCTGTTCGAATTCGGTCAAAATTAATGTTTAATAATCAATTTTGAAATTATTTAGAAAGGTGCAATTTGTAAAATGTTTATATAAATATGTATATTCCTCTTCAAAAATCTTCTGGAGAACATATATAAAATCTTTAGAATAATAAACCGTATTTCAAATTTAAATGTCGATATTTTACTGCGTCTATGTACCGTAGCATTTTCATTTTACTTTATTCAGCTTTAGGCACTAAAGCCAATGATATGCCAAATAGTGAACTTAATCACTCTTCAAAGTGGCCATCCCGTCACAAGACATATAGTCTAGTAGGAACGGGGGGGTTCCCATGTACCCCAAGATATATTTTTTTAACTAACATTTATGTAATCCTAAAAGTATGTGATGAACGAATTTTGATGTTCCCATCGAAAAAAATTGTCCCATGGGGTCGTTTGGCGCCATTTTGGCGGCCATCTTGGATCTTGAATGAAAATCAACTATTTGCATAATTTATTAACTGAAAATCATATAGATCAAATTGACCTCTAAATGTATTATAGTAAGCAGTGTTTAAGTTCTTAATACAAAATATTGACCTCGCATTTACATTTGGCGGCCATATGGGCGGCCATCTTGGATTTTGAATGAAAATCAATTATTTACATAATTTATTAACTTAAAATCATGTACAATCAAATGAATCTCTAAATGTATATAGTAAGCAGTGTTTATGTTCTCAATACAAAAAATTCTTCACAATACATTTGGCGGCCATATTGGCGGCCATATTGGATTGTCAATGAAAATCATTAATATAATCATATAAAATCAAATGAACCTCATATATAGGCCTATGGTATAAACAGTGTTTATTTTCTCAATACAAAACATTGACTTCGTAATACATTGCCCAGCCATTTTGGCAGCTATATTGGCGGTCACATTAGCGGCCACATTGTCTTTTAAATGAGCATTGATTATCCGATTAACATTTCTCCTATATTATACAAACAAAGAAATAACCAATTTTTTCAGAATAATGTTGTCATTGGGAATTGATTGAGATCCATGACCTATGATTTAAGCAGGTTTGATACATTGAAACTACAAAAATATGAGAAGTCACTCTATTTACACTCAAAATTTAATACAAAACGTTCTGATCCTGGTGAAAAAGCGCTTTTTAATAGTATAGGCCTAATGTATGGTATAAAAAATAATTAAAACAATAATGTCAGTCCAACTACAAACTAAAAACTAATGGTCAAACTCAATGACCATATTTTTCTGGCCAATGTGATTCAAGCTCCCTGTTCACAAATGCTATACACACCAATGAACACCAGTCAGATGCAATGTTTAGTTTCACAATAAATCTACTGTACATTTATTATTGTACTACACATGCTGTTACATCCAATGGTCTTTTTTGTTTATGTTTTACAAAGGAAATTCCTTATAAAATCATGTAATTCTTTAAATGACTATAATTAATGGGGGACCCGCTCTACACATACTTTTTTATTACTGCCGCAAAGGAGGTTTTGCATTCACTGTTGTTTGTCTGCCTTTTAGCAAGATGACACAAAACGGATCATCATAAAATTTATCAGAGTGGTACATAATAATCTAAGAAAAATCTCAAGGCTTGTTGCAACAGAATATCGGCCTATTAGCTTGCTTGAAGTTACCAAGCCGATGGCTTTCAGAAGAGTTTTTCACCAGTACCTGAGAAAAAGCCACCAAATCCTGAAACAAGTTGTTTCTCTCCGCTGCTACCATTATGCAAGTAACCAGACATGATACTCTTGAATGCACTTTGTTACACTGTTCAGCGTAGGCAGATTGAATACAGCTCTCTTGGCAAATTTGGGCCCAGCACATCCTGAAATGGTGCCAGGGTCACGATTATATCCCCTTTCAAGGAGCACATTTTGCTTCGTTTGTAGACGCATCCAAAGCTCAAACCCGGGTTTTACCTCTTGTACCTTAAGTCCACCAGCATTGTTCAACACAGTTTGAACCATGAATATTTGTAATAATTTTGTTCAATTAATTGTCCCACTCGAGATGAAATATGCTGTTGAGCTGAGGAGTGAGGGAAGTGGATACCTCGACAAGAGCTGATGATGAATCTGAAAATCTGAACAAAATTATGACAAACATTCTTGGTTCAAAGGTGTTGAACAGTGCTGGAGTCATAGTACAGGAGGTGAAACCCAAGTTTGGAGCCAGCAATCAGGAGAAAATGCTTCAGACGCTAACTGTCTACGCATGAAGCAAGATGCGCTCATGAGAGTGGATATGGCCAAGAACATGGCATCAGTGTATATATGGTCGTGTTGGGCCAAAAACTGTCTGAGGGAGCTGCATCCATTCTGCCTGCGCTAAACTGTAAAGTGCATCTGAGAGTATCATATCTGGTTACGGTACGTGCAGTGGGGAGCGTAGAGAAACAACTTGTTCCAGGATTCGGTGGTTTTGTCTCAAGTATTGGTGAAAAAGTTAAGATAAGATAAGAGATAAGATAACTTTATCACACAAGGGAAAAATTCTTCTGCTCGTCATCACATATATTAAAAAATGTAAAACAAATATAAAAACATACAAAACAGTCACTATAAAAAATATAACAATTTACAAGTAAAATACAATGACTACCATCGATAAAATAATTAAATTACAATTATGATTATTTTTATTCTTATATTTATTATTATTATTATTATTATTATTATTATTACTATTATTATTATTATTATCATTATCGTAATCAATACAGTTAAAATTATTATTGATGTTATTATATTGATAATGAATTATCTTCTAAACCTCTTGTTGAACTGGGTGATGCCGGAGGGGATAAATGACTTCGCATAACGGTTTGTTTTTGCTCTGAGTAGCCTCATTCTACCACTTGGATTAAGTTGGTTAATAATAGCATAATGGAGTGGATGAGAGGTATCTAACTCAATTCGATGGAATTTTTTTCTGAAGATGTTCTAGATACACCTCACTAATGGAGGGCAACTGTAGACCAATCATTTTACAAGCCTGACGGATGAAAGTGTCAAACGTCCTTTATCCACTCCGGCAGCATTACCAGCCCAACAAGCAAGGCAATATGTCCAAACACTACAAACAACAGATCTATAAAAAGAAAGCAACATAGGTTCACTGGAATTAAATTTAAATAGAGTTCTCAAACAATACATTCTAGGATTTAATTTTTTACACAGGAAGTCAATATGGTCACTCCAGCTCAATCGATTGTTAAAAACAATGTCCAGATATTTATAATTATCAACTATTTCTATTTCTTCTCCTTTTGTGGTTATTGGTTGAAATTGAAATTTATGTTTGGTTCTAAAGTCAATAATCATTTCCTTTGATTTTGTAGTATTAATTTGTAGGTAATTATTGTCGCAAAATCCAACAAACCTTTTTACTTCGTTACGATAATGTGTGTCGTTATCTGAGATAATGAGGCCGATTGTGCTGGTATCATCAGCGAATTTTACAACTGGGCAAAGCTCACTAGATGATCTATAGTCAGCAGTATACAATGAATATAACT
>NW_022709610.1:1117522-1134580 GCF_011630105.1 Anneissia japonica | reverse complement strand
TTCAACTTCATTTATTTTTACAAATTGTTTCCTATCACAAATAAAATTTAAAATTAAACGTACAATTGGACGGGGGAACTGCATATCCAACATTTTTCTCGCAAGAACATGGGGCTGTATAGTATTGAATGCCGACTAAAAGTCAAAATACATGATACGTGAAGAATGGCCTTTATTTGTATTATCAAGATGGGAGTATAGACTGTGTAATTTATGGAGTATAGCATCGCCTGTACTCCGTGACGATCGATAAGCGAATTGCAATGGATCTAAAACCTTTTCCACAGGGTTCCATAATTCTTAAAATAATACGTTACAAACTTTTCATAACAACAGAGGTAAACGCAACGGGCCTTAGATCATTCATACAAGTAATTTTCGGTTTTCTGGGTACCGGTATTATGCATGAAAGTTTCCAGAGATCAGGGAATGTATGATTTAAGAGACAAAGATTAAAAATATAAGTAAAAATACCATCAAGATGAGGCGAGCAGACCTTAAGTACTCGTGGTGGAATCTTGTCTGGACCAGCAGACTTCGATGGATTGAGTTTCATGAATTCATTATGAACATCAAAAATACTAACAATGAATTTAGGGTCATCTTCAGTGACCCAACATGAGTTAAAAAAGGATCTCATTTCTTCCTTAAAATCATAACCATTAAAACGATTATAAAATTCATTTAGCTCATTTACATATTGCACTTTTACATTCGGAATTGGGGTAGGTATATTACCACCATTGTGTAGCCACTCATGAGTTTCATACCCTGCCAGACTTTTTTCATATTGTTTGACTTAAAGTTTTGTTCGACATTTTTCTTAAATATATTCTTCTGTTTCTTAATTTCATATTTAATCTCACTAGTCAGTCTTTTCATACGATTGGTATCACCCAACTTAAATACTTGCCGTTTCTCACACAAAAGTAATTTGACGGATTTTGTTATCCAAGGTTTGTTATTAGGATAAATTTTAACTGTTTTTACTGGCACGCGTTTGTGATACCATTCAAATCTTCTTCATCAGTAAAAATATTCTAATCGGTTGTTTCAAACTCTGTTATTAGGGCTTCTTCAGCTTCGGGTGACCACTTGCGAACTTTAATAATTTTTGGTTCGCATGTTTTTATAAGTATACGGTACCTAGGGCTAAGTAAAACCAAATTATGATCGGAGTGTCCCAAGTTCAGAAGTGGCGACGAAGCATAGGCATCTTTCACATTTGAAAAACATAAATCAAGAACCGCATTGTCTCTAGTTTTACATGTAACATGTTGATAATATGTGACCGTTGTTTTCTTGAGTTTACACCTGTTGAAGTCGCCATTTATAAGTACTAACGCTTCAGAATGCGAACATTCAATGTCCTGAATTATTTCAGCAACCTCATTTATCGCATTCTTTTCGAACTTTTTTTTCTGGTATATATACCAAAACATTAATGACATGCGAGAATTCCCTGGGCAAGTAATAGGGTCGAATACTAACCACCAGTACTTCAGAATATGGTGTACATTTGTGGAGCTTGAGCGTAGAATATACATTAAATTTAGAGATTTATTTGATTTTATATGATTTTTAGTCAATGAATTATAAAAATTAATGATTTTCGTTGAAAATCCAAGATGGCCGCAAAAATGGCCACCAAACAACACCATAGGACATTTTTTTGTATGGGAACATCAAAATTCTTTCACAAGACACTTTAAGGATTACAAAAATTTTAGTTAAAAAAATATATCCTGGGGTGCATGGGAACCCCCTGTTCCTAAATATATATGGCGATAGGGGTCACCCTGTCGAACACCTTGCTTTACTTCAGAAAAGGTGATGCATTATTATAATATTATTATTTTGTTACACAGGAGCTCATAAATCTCAATAGAAAGTTGTTACATGCTTATTAATGATTTTCCAAAAGAGTAAAGCTTTCCAAGCTTTTAAACATAAATGACCAGTCTAGATTGTCGAAGGTTTTTTTAAAATATACTGTATAACATGTTTTAAGCATTTTTATGATTTTTTTTTAAATCTGTTATAGCAATCATAGCCTAATGGTAAAATCACTGCAACAGAAGGGATATCATATTTTAATGACTATTACCGGTTAATCATCTTTTGGGAGTTCTCATTATGGTATTTCAATAGGCCTACAGTTTAGTTTTCACCTTCTCTGATCTAATTTGGTGTTTACAGTAAATTCATGTGACGTTTCCTATTGTGTTTTTTTACCCTACTATTAAATTAGCATTTTATTAATTTTAAATGAAGTAATAATAGGGAGCGATTGCACGACGACGCGTCGCGACGGTAGGACGTAGAACGTAATGACGTCACATAAAATCATCTGCTATGCGAGAACATTGAATTCTCGCGATCGCATGGATTCTAGGATGCAATTTGGCCTAATGATGTTTACATTCAGAGCCTTGTGATAAATTACATTTATAATTCTTAAGGGAATAAGTTTAAAGGCATATACAATGTTATTTTTGCAGGATTTCTATAAATTGTATGCCTGAGGCCTATTATTATTTTATGGTGCAGTAGTTTTTACGTGGGTCCTTTAGCAAGGCACTTTATCGGCATTGCTTCTCTCCACCCAGGATTATAAATGGGTATCTAAGGAAGTTCGAGCGCAAAAATGCGGGGTTTTTTTCTATTATCTAATAAAATTTGAGCCCCGGGGTTGCAAACCCATTAGTGGCTCATGGAAAATATGGGAGTTAACCGTTGGACGTAGGATCCCTGTTGGCAAATTTTTGGAGCCACCACTGATCCAGTCCTCTCAGCTCCGGAATACGTCAAGTAGCATTTGTCTGTAATTTCGTTAATATAGTATTCATTTCATTCAATATTCAACGCAATACAAGACAAAACATACAAACAAGATGTTTATTTCTTGAGGATTACCAAAAGTGCAAGCAATATGAAGTGGTTCTCAAATAATAAACATCAAAAAGCAGTATAGAAGATTCAAATAGATCAGCAATAAACTATTGGAATTAAATTAACATTAATATAAAATGCCAGTAAAAAATACAGGGGAGAACACAGAATTGTAAAATGAATTTTACGATTCATCTTCTTCATCCGCAAGTAATCTAGAAACCCAATCCCAATTATTACAGTATTCCAATGGTGGACAATGATTTATTCCTAAAGATAAACTAATAAAGTTCAAAATATTCAATCATAATTATTGTATCACTTTTTTTTATCCAGTGGTGAATATAGAGGTGCGGGCCGGCCGTGGCCCCCCCCCCCCCGGGGCCCCCCCCCCCCTTTTTGGAAAATAAAGATAGGAAAAAAAGAAAGAAAAAAAAATAAGTAATCGCCCAAAACGCCTCAGAGGTTATTTTCGCGCGTCTAGAATAAAAAATCGCTGGGGTAGTGTTGTCTCGATCGGTCCAACTTTCGACCCCCTTTCGCCCCTCCCCACCTCCTCCCTTTCGGACATCTCTGCATTCTCCCCCTGCTATTTTATAGCTGAATCTAAATGTTTGAATGAATGATGAATAACTTTAAATCATGCGAGACCTGGTTCCTATTCCAAATATCAGGACAGATTCACTATGTGAATGCCCATATTTAATCAGTATGATGCATACATGCCATGTTTTGGACGGATTCAAGAAATGCTATTTAATTTTTGTGGGCATGTTCAATGCCGTAGCCAGGATTTCAAACAGTGTGGGACAGTTCAAAAGTGGACCCAACATAAGAATGGACCAAATCAAAGAGTATTTGAATGAAGCTTTGTGGTGAAATTGTTTTCCCTTGCTTTGTTGAGCAGAACGGCTGTGTACGACATTGTCTGGGTAATGCCTGTGTCTTGTATGCTGTGCCGTAGATTTCCGTGCGTTGTATGGTATATCGGGTACTGTGGCTTGGTTTCACGTACTGGTGTGACGATGTTACTGAACAGACCCAAAACCAACACGAGGCGGGCATAAGATCGTGACCGCGAGTTTTCTTGTTGTGGTGTTCTTCAGTAATTAAATGTGCAACACTGCAACTATATCGATTTTTACTATAGGCCTACTTGCCCTTGATTGTGTGCAATGTATAATGTAACTTCAGTCTCAAAACATAATAAAATTGTATATTGTAACCTTTGCTATGTCATGTATTATTGTATTATATTGTAGATCTAAGATGGTCGGAAGAAGGGAGGGAGATTGGAAGTACAGACGTACACATCTTTCCGATTGACCACTTGATGCAGGGAATCTCGGGAGCTAAACTTATTAAATTATTATTATGAGGTTTTTTTTGTACACCCATTGTTTTGCTGAGTTCGTGTTAGCCACGTCAGAAGTGCCGAGTTCGTGTTAGCCACGTTAGAAGTGCTGAGTTCGTGTTAGCCATGTTGTAAGAGCTGTGTTCGTGTTAGCCACGTTAAGTGCTGCGATCGTGTTAGCCACGTTATAAGTGCTGCGATCGTGTTAGCCACGTTAAAGCACTGAGTATTTAAAATTCTTATTATTCATATAATTGTTTTATTCCTATTATTACTATTATTATTATTGCATTGCCGTAAAGTGTTGATTGTAAATTGTTGATGTATATATATTATATATGTTTGTATGTATGTATATGTATTATATTATTACGGTATATATTATTGTAGACCAATGTGTAGTTTATTGATAATGAGCGCAACTAGCTAATTACCATTGCTATGAATTAGTGACTAACAAGATAATGGTAACATTATTATTATGGATACTATTATATTATTGGAAATCGTTGTTTAGTTTATTAATGCTAATGGGCAGTACTAGTTAATTATGTGTTACAGAGCATTAAGTGTATATATAGCAATAGTTAACTGGACTTATTGTTAATGTGATGTGTTGTGGTTAATAAAGTTTAACAAGAGTTTAATTCCGTGTCGTAACTTATTGCCAAGGTCCTGTGTGTTTTAAAATTTTGGAGGAACTTGGGGCAGACGCGAATTATTTACTGTTTGTGTATGTGGTTTTTACAGTTTTTTAGACCGATAGGTTTACAATTTTAGGTGTTTATTTAGGACCTTGGTTTTGCAGCTTGTGATCTTAAGCCGGGCACTCATTGCGTCGTACGACCGTCGCACGACGAATCCACCTCTGCTTCCGGCGACCGATAGACGACGTAACGCCGTCTGCTGATTGTCAGTGGTAGTCTGAATAGATCCTCATTAAAAAAGCGATCCGTTGGTTCCGCGCCGTTACGTGCATTCCTCGTCGCTTTGCGCAGTGAGTACCCGGCTTAAAGCGGGTTTTCCACTAGGCGAATTTATTCACGCGAATCAAAGTTTTGATTGGTTGCGCATTTTTTCGCTAGCAAATACTCCGATAGAAATGTGAATGCGCATGTGCATAAGCCGCCGCTTTCCATTCGCGCGAATAAATTCGCCAAGTGGAAAACAGTCTTAAGGCTGTGAAATAAGCCTAATTATAATATAGATTATAATAATCTTCCTTTTATTTGACAGCTAGAAATGTGAACAGTTTTTATTGACAGCTTACAAAAAATGAATGTATAACCTCAAAGTCCAAAACGATTTCAAGGTTACAGTTGAGAATGTTCGCATAGTGTTGTCTATTGTGTGCAACCAGATGTAAGATATTAGATTTAGATATGACGAATAATCAGGTAAGTTATTAATATTTTTAATAAATATTGGTCCAAGCAAGAAACTTGAGAATACCTGCTTAATCTTTGAAGCTTGACCTTCTAACATTACTGGTAAATGCCGATCAGAAAAAAAAGAGAAATATGTGAAAATTTTCGGCAAAACCATAAAATTTTAGTATATCTTTGGAAGTTAAAAATTCTGGACATTTGAACAGTGGTCGCACGAAAACTCGAGAATACCCTCATTGGTATCTTTGAAACTTGACCATCTAACATTACTGGTAAATGTCGATCAGAAAAAAAGAGAAATATGCAAAAACTTTTGCCAAAACCATAAACTTTTAGTATATCTTTGGAAGTTAAAACTAATACATTTTCAGCACACTGTTAGAAAAGTTCCAGACGTTTCCACAGGTTCACTCAAAATTGATTGGTTAATTGAATTAGCATAGAATGAGATTGAATATGTTTCTGAAAGGAGCAAACTTTTCCAGTTAGCGGACAATGGTCCTCTAATAACAAAAATAAATCTGTAACAAAACAGACAGCAGTGGTAATGTGATTAATATGCTCCAATTAGCCATTAGATTCGAAATTGATATGATATTGTTGGATAGAATCCAAATAACATAACGAATAATGATAATAGCATAAACAAAATGTGAATTGAAATGAAATACGCAAAAAAAATGAAAGTAAAAGGCCATAATGCCCAATAATTATGAATATCACTAAGGCCTACTTAATTTACTTTACTGCCATTTAACCAATTAGCCACAAGACTCCTCAGCCTTGACTGCCCTGCTTATTCCTGTATAATTGGTAGCGTTCTTCGTGATCTTCACTTGTATATGCTTAAATTCGTTTTCGCGAAACAGTATTTAATGGCTTGACTTGACTTTTTTGTGCAGTCTTTGAATGTGACCCAAGAGTTGCCATCTCGACTCTCTAAGGTTCTATATTTGGAAGCAGTCTCATTTATAACTCCGCCCTCACTTGTCGCGATAAACTTTAGGATATCAACATAAAAACAGCCGGAGGCTGTCGAATGGGGACCTGTAACCACGTGGGACTTACCTTCAGAGAACTTATATAGAGCACCGCAATAGAGACTGGTATTCAAACGTCCATAGGAAACAACAGAAGAGGGTGACTATTTCTTCAACAAGAAACACATAGGCCTATTCAAAAACGACGAGTTGTACTCAATTGACAACAAAACGTAAGTTAATTACCCATTTTGTATTCCCAGATCATTGCATAAAAAATATTTTATTAGATCCCTTTTGTTTCTAACAACCATTTATATTCATCAAATTTCATCGGGAGTGCGCATTTCCCTTCCCTTTCGTGTTAACGGTTTGTTGTTTGCCAATTTTTATTTTCCAATCTGATTTCGGGTCTGAATACTGTCAGCGCCTTGTGACGATCTTATTGTGGAAGGCGCTCTACAAATATCCTACCATTACCATTATATAGAAATAGCCTTAGATGAGACAAATTATAATTCATTTATTTTTTCTCTTTTGTGGAGATTTCACCCGTCATTATTTCGTTCTCTTTCGTTACCATTTTATTTTATTGATAATCAATACTACTATAATATTTTTATTTAATTATATTAATTTTTGTAACAGAGCCAAAAATATCTTGAGCTTCAATGATATTTCTTACAAAAATTCTTTAAATAATGAAGTAAATGAAGTATGTTGGTGTAAAACTTGACAAACACCTTACTTGGAACAATCATATAAATTACGAGATAGAATAAGGAAATAATCTGGAATTTTATTTAGCTTAAGACACGTTGTACCATGTAACCAATGCTGTAGCCAGCTATAGGGACAGTTGGGACAGTCCCACACAATTTTTCCATTAGGTCCACAAAGAATGGGTCCACATTTTTTTAATGGGTCCAGATTTCTCATATTTTGTGTAAAATGCGTCCAGATTACTCATATTTTGCGTAAAATGGTTCAAATTTTTAAGAAAAGGTGTCCAGATTATTCCTATTTTTGCGTCAAATGGGACAACTTTTAAGAAAATGGGTCTACATTATTTGAATTTACGCGTAAAGTGGGTCCACCCCACTGATCTCTACTATAATAGCTGGATTGCTTATTGGCTGGTTTTGCGAGGCCACCGACGCTATGTTAGGGGGCCTAAGTGATGACGTACATTTTAGACAAATTTCTTTTGGCCTTTGTTTAAATTACTGTTAAAAAATAACGATACTTGCATAACTTGTTATTAATAAATTTGAATTTAACGTAATGATTATTATCATCTACTTGCAAGCAAAGTTATTTGCGTTGTTAAGGATGGACGTCACTATAACAACGCAACTTCACTCGCGCTTTTGAAAACTGCATAAACAGTCGCATCTAGTGGTTAGATGGTTTGAAAAAAAATCCTACGTTAAATTTAAATTTATTATGGAGAGTATTGCAAGAATCGTTATTTTTAACTATAATTTAAACAAATGCCAAAAGAAACTTTTCTAAACTGGTACGTCACTTAGGCAGTCCAACATGTCGTCGGAGGACTTACTTTTTTCTGTACCAGGATTGGCCGATGGGCAATACAGATATTATAGTAGTCCACCCTGATATTGTCCCACACTGTTTGAAAATCCTGGCTGCGGCATTGCATGTAACATTTTACTTTTGCTTTATAAAACATTTATTCAGTCAGTCAATAATTATATTTAAAGTTTGGGGCAGCACTTATAAATCCCATTTACATCCAATTTTACTTGTTTAAAAGATGTGCCTTAGATGTATTATTTTCTGTGATTTTTATCTTCCATCAAAATATTATTTCGTTCCCTCAAAATAGTGTAATATTTTTCTAACCATTGTAGCCGCCGCCGTAGATCGGAATGTATATATTTTAGACTGTATTATTTTACACTGTAAATACGAAGACAAGTGTAGTGCTGCTTTCATATCTTGGCGACAACTTGACGTACTGTAGTCCTTATTGTTTAGGCTTGAAAAATAGCAAGATTAGGCTGAAACAAACATTTTATTTTTGATAACGGTAAATGAAGGACAAACAGCAATTTTCAGACTAACAAATCTATTTAATCACAAGCTTTCGACCACGCAGTGGTCTTCTTCAGGTGAATGTGCTGTGGTCAGGGCATTTCTCTAAGTTTGGATCCTGGCATCCTTTGCATCTGTTTTTCTGATTGGTATTTCCGGGATTGGGGAGAAATAAAATTTTATACAAGTATCTAGATTTGCGAAAGACATTCATTCACTTGATAATTTTCCTGAGTGTCGAAATGATAGGTTCGGTCCATATTATATTTCCATACTTATTCGCAAATCGATCGACTTTACGCTTAGATTTTATTTTAAATTTACGATTTTATAGCTCAATATGCTTAACCACATGCACGTCTTGTCACTGCTCGTCTTGTCACTGGGACACCTAAATTCCATCACATCACCCCTATCCTTCGTCGTCTTCATTGGTTGCCAGTGAAACAGCGTATTGAATTCAAAGTACTTTTATATGTTTACAAATCAATTCACAAGTTATCACCACAATACATTTCAGAATTAATTAAGGTTCGTTCTGCAACTTGCACTCGTTCCCTCCGGTCAACAACTGACTCAAACCAATCTTTATTGTCCATCCTTTCGGTTAAAGTCTTGTGGGGAGCGATCGTTTATGGTTGCTGGGCCCAAGTTGTGGAACTTGTTACCTTTATTTATTCGTGAGTCACCTTCTGTCACCATTTTCAAAGAACGACTTAAGACCCACTTATTCTCATCCCTTTAATTTATATATATATATATATATATATTTTCTATTTCCATGCCAGCTAGCTTTTATAGCTTTAACTAGGATAGGAGGCGCCCGAATCCGAGATGGCCGAGACTCAACAGGTGCTGGCTGTAGTTCAATTAGATTGAACCCTAGCCAGCGATCAGGGCGTATCCCCATACTTCGGTTTGGGTGCTGGCATGGTATTCAAATTTCACTTCTTTTTTATTTTGTGGTTTTGGTTTCCGTTCCATCTTTACACTTGCCTGATAGCGCTTAGAGACTTTTTGTATTTTGCGCTCTATAAATTAATAACCATTAACCATTAACCATTAGTTTGTCTGTTACCAGTAAACGCGGATATTGTGTTATGTTTGTAAAGTAGAGTAGTGCATATTCAAATTTGTATGTTTCTCTGGATTTCGCACTCATAACCATGTTCCTTTAGGGGCTTCGTATTACGATAATAAATGGTATAAAAATCTAAAGCTGATATGATATTTTTAAATTGAAAAATTTTTTTTGAAAATGATCATACCAGTGGGCCTAATAAGTTAATTTAGCTAATTTCTTAGGTTTCGCAATTTTGATCTTAGGAGGATAATGAATGGTGTACACATAGTAATGATTATGCAATCTAGGATTACTGACTATTATTTCTTTTCAAAACAGTTGAAAGAAAAATGAATAGCTTACGTTTATTATTGATGGCTTTAGTGGTCGCATTTGTCAGTGCAGAGCATTATAGAGGTGGAACCTTCAGTTGGAAGGCAACTAAAGACGGTAAGGTAAGGATATCTATTTATAATATCATGGGCTACCGTTGAGTAAGGTAAGGATATTTATTTATACTATCATATAGGGCTTCCGTTGAGTAAAGGTAGGCTCAGGTCGACACGGAACTGAAAGGAACTCAACCTCAACTCAACTCAACTCAACTCGTCGACATGAGCGCTCCGCGCAACTGAACGCAACTGAAAGGAACGGAACTCATGTCGACTTTGAGCAACTGAAAGGAACTGAACTGAACTGAAAGGAACTTGGCTCATGTCGACTGGCAACTGAAAGGAACTATTGGCTAAAAACATTTTCCCCGCGAAATCCCATCAACTGCAAAATGTCTGTAATGTTTTTATTAAGATATGTAATTATTTTTAAAAGTGTATCTACTTTATTTTTTTGTTTTGAAAATGTCGACCGGCAACTGAAACAAATGGTGCCTTTGATTAGTCGACAGAATTGAGTGTTTAAATATTTCATTTTCTTCGAAATCTCATCAACTGCAAATAAATGTTTGAATGCTTGTAAGATTAGACGTGTGGTTAAAAATAATAAAATTATTTTTGAAGTTTATCTACTCTTTTTATTTTTATTTAGAAAAGTGTATCGCACATTGGTCTATTTGAAATGGGTTCATGCAAAATCTGGTGGAACAATTAAAACAAGAAAGGTCTTTTTCTATATGAAAAAACAAAAACAAAAACAACAAGTATACACGAATGCATTTTATACGTGACAATGTTTACATGAATCAGCAGTCAAATATGTTATAAAAATGTATTAATTTAATATTACGCGAATGCAGCAGCATACTTTTGATAGAATTCATAATTTAATAATACACTGCAGAGGGACTTTCTGAAAAAGGAATTTAGCTTTTCTTGACCTAGGCCTAAGCCTAGGCCCTAGATAAATGTTCTACTGTTAAAGAATTTGTACAAAACTAACTTCAAAAACAATGCACACTCCCACGAATTACTGGATTATTTATAATTTTATAATTCGTAAAAATGGATTTTGGAAGTGAGATCTGCATGCCAGTTAGTTGTCAAGTCTTGGCTAGTATAGTAGGCATGGCATAGGAAGCCTGCCTTTTTTCTACACTCTAGGCCTAGCCTAGGCTAGCTAGAATATGTATATGCTGTATTTTTATTATTATTATTATTATTATTATTATTATTATTGTTATTAGGCCTAGCCTAGGCCTATTTGTTATTGTGTTAGAATAAAAATCTGGCCTATTGCCTATATTTTTTAAAACAAAGAATAAAGTAATCTGCCATTAACAAAACATTGTAATATAATATCTTTTTTCAGTTAATGTATCTTGATTACGATTAATATCAGGATCAACGTTTTCAGTTCCTTTGAGTTCCGAATCAGCATTTTTTCGCGCTTTTTTCAGTTCCTTTCAGTTCCGCAAAAAGTTGAACAAGGGCAACTGAAAAGAACTCAACACAACTCAACTCAACTTGACTCATGTCGACAATATGCGCGACTGTCAGTTCCTTTCAGTTTCGATCAGTTGCGTTCAGTTCCTTTCAGTTGCGCGGAGCGCTCATGTCGACGAGTTGAGTTGAGTCTTAGTTGATTTGAGTTGAGTTGAGTTCCGTGTCGACCTGAGCCTGCCTTAAGAAAAAAAATATGTTACTATTTACCGCCCAGGCGCGCTTACACAAATTAATGATGGAATATTATATCGTAGTTCCACCCTTTTAGGTCTTATCATAAAGAGCATTCTTTTATATCTATTTATAGTTTAAAATATCGTAAAATAATCATTTTATACTAACACGCATCTACAAGATATTGAACGAGGAGTTGTTACTACATAAGCACACATGGCAGAATTTATATTTAAATTGAAGTACAGTACAGTAGGTCTACAGTCAAAACAGCACAAAACAATGGGTAAGTCAAACGCACCACTTCTGTGAGTACCGCTAATACAACAATATTATGAAAAGGTCAGAAATAGAGAGATATGGAAAACAGTGATGGTTTACTGCCATTCGAATAGAAATACAGAAAGAAAAATGAGAATAGAAGGGAAGGAAGAAAACGAAAGCACAACATGAAAAATAAACACAGTGCAAGATTTTTTGTCCATACTGTGGAAGGACTTGTGCTGCTAAAATCGGACTCATAAACGCCCTCGGGAAATTTTTTCAAGCATTAAATCTAACCTTCGTATAATAATTTTTCTGGTATACTATGTACAGCTCTACAAATTGCTTATTAGAGATTTAGGTCTACGCTGTAGCTTTCATCTACAAGCACTGCAGCTTACTCAGTAATAATAATAATTATAATACATAATAATAAACATAATAATAATAATAATAATAATAATAATAATAATAATAATAATAATAATAATGATAATAATAATAATAATAATAATAATAATAATAATAATAAACATAATAATCATAATTTGGATTGAAATAGATGAGTTTTTAAATTGAGCTTAAATGAATCCAAGGAGCGAGTTTTTGACAGAGAATGGTAAGTCGTTCCACAGAAATGAGGCATAAAAAAACGAAGGTTTTTTGGCCATATTAGTTTTCAATCCCTTGCTGTGCATTTCACTTGTCCTTAGGAAAGGTACTTTATCTGCATTGCTTCTCTCCACCCAGGAGTGTAAGTCGGTATATACTTGATTTTTCGTTTTACTAGAATACCTTCATTTAACTTTGATTGCATTCTTTAAAAAGCGTACACTAAAAATACAATTATTATAAATTTGTTCAAGATGAATTTTTTAAAGTTTTAATGATTTCCAGGTTTTTTTTTAGATCTACTATAGTTATTACAACCTATTTCATTCTAGGTTGACATTCAGTGGAGGCTATCATGGGCGCGAGAGCGAAAAGACGATAAAAAATATGGCACATATCCATTCAAGTGTTCGGAGTCGAAGTTGCGTTTAGATGGAGAAGGGTATTTGATATGCATGGAGTGTACAAATCATATTGTCTACCCAGAAAGTTTATACTTAAACTGCACAAATTGGGATGCGAAGGAAAATTGGATTACAGGAGTGGGCAGGTTTATATATACACCGGAAGAAGGAAGACGCCACTTCACACTTTCGTAAGTTTCTAACGAACCTTACATTTTTCTTATTTGTTACCGGTACTTTCTGCCACTAACTTCAACAGAGATTATTTTAATGCACTGGCCTATACAAGGTCGGCTCATATAGCGTGCAATGGTTGAGTTTCCAAATAGGCCTACCTCGTTATTAGCATTGCAGCAATAGTTCGAATCTCACTAACTTCGCGGTAGTTGTGAACTTGGTTTTCATTTTTTTTTTAAATACTTTTTTTGCTGCAATTTAAAAGCCAATTCTCATTACATCAATGATGAAAAGTCCTATGTTCTGTTGTACAAACACACATAGTCATTCTATTTATTACTGTTATTATTATTATTATTGTTTTTGTTGTTGTTGTTGTTATTATTATTATTATTATTTATTATTATTATCTCTTTGGAAAACATATTGGTTAAAATTTAAATTACATGAATGACATTATCGTTGGTTAATTGAATAATTATCTTATCTTGCACAGGTACCAACTGTCTAATAGACGGGGTGAATTCAATTACGGCAGCCAGTGGATATATAATATGAAGAATTATGGTACTGCTGGCCTTGCTTGGAGAATGGTCACCACCGTTGACTTGAACATCACCAACAACTCTCCAATCACGACTCATCCAGCAATGATCACTTTCATAAAGGAATGTGGGAACGTGTCCGTTCAAATTCCAGGTAAACATAAAAACAAATCCAGAAATTATTTATTTTTAACATAGTGTTAAAAACATACCATCTTAAACACTTTTTTTTTAATTTGCCGACTTTTTAACTGTAATTTTTTTTTAATTGATAAGACAATTGAAATTTCTTGCAAAGAAAATATGCAATTCAAATATTTTGTCTTTTAAGGGTTTTAGCTTGATATACATTAAGTATACTGATGCAATATAATACATACCCCAATTCTATTTTTTATGAAGTGACAGACCCCGATAATGACGATGTAAAGTGCCGATGGACAAACAAAGACAACGAGTGTCCTAAACAAGCTTGTAATTACAAAGGATGCTCTAACCATCGCGTGTGTGGAGATCCCTTCCCAGGTGCCACAGTCGATGAAAATGAATGCCGTTATTTCTTCCCTGTTTCCCAAATGGAACCGGGATGGTATGCTGTACCAATCACTCTTGAAGATCACCGACGAGGTGTTCCTGGTCGTTTGGAAAGTGGCGCTCTTAGCAAGATTCCGCTTCAGTTTCTCATTAAGGTCGAATCAGAGGGTAAGATTTGTATAGACTAAAGTAATTGTACAATTATTTATCATATCGTCACTGAAAGATCGAGCTCCAGGGTCGTGACCAGGGAACGGACGAGGAACTTGTCTCGTCTAGGAGGGGTTTTTTTATACTCTCCCATGGCAGTAATATTTAATTTATGTGTTTCATAGATTGAGTAAGTTTTCACAAAATCGCTCGCTTTTACAACGCAAAATTCTAGTGCATGCGTAGAAACTACATAAATTTGGGCATGGTGGCTCAGGGTTGG
This sequence comes from Anneissia japonica, assembly GCF_011630105.1. Lineage (NCBI taxonomy): Eukaryota > Metazoa > Echinodermata > Crinoidea > Comatulida > Comatulidae > Anneissia > Anneissia japonica. Next base: position 1,119,804 of record NW_022709610.1, on the reverse strand, counting down.
CACGGTGGGTTTACAAAAGGGCCAAATGCATATGTCGATATGCATAGCCAATACACAGGTTATTTTCACTTAACCCTTGCAGGATTTTATTTTAATATTCAAGTTTATGCTAATGAATTATTGTCATTATATCATTTTAGTCCTAAAAAATAATATATTTTTAGCTTTATCGAAAACATGACATCAGTATGTATGCAGCGGAGATTAAGATTTTGTTTTCATAATTTTAAAGAGAAAATAGGCCTACTTGAGAATTTTATACAATGGAAAATTATGATGTGGACGGAGGTATACACTCTCGGAGTGTGCTCTAGTTGTTATTGTTTTCACTACTAAATTAATATTATTATTATTATTACTATTATTATTATTATTACTACTAATATTATTATTATTATTATTACTAATATTATATTTCTTATTATTATTACTATTATTAGTACTAGGCTACTACTATTATTATTACTATTATCACTATTATTATTATTACTATTATTATTGTTATTGTTATTATTATTATTATTATTATTATTGTTATTATTATTATTATTATTATTATTGTTATTTTTGTTATTGTTATTGTTATTATTGTTTTTATTGTTGTTGACGTTGTCATCATCATTATCATTATCATCATCATTATTATTATTAATATAATTATTATTATTATTATTATTATTATTATTATTATTATGTTAACCTTGTAATTAAATTACTTTAGAAGAGTTAACCAATATTATGCTTTCGTTGTGTAAAATAAAATACAAAAATTGCCGGCTCCCATTTTGCCAAAATTTTCAGTTAAGATATCGCTCCCATAGTTACTTTTGGGAGTTATAGGATCAGAGGCTATGCTTGCAGTTTGTAGTAAGTGTTGGTCACTAGCAGACCTTTTATTAATTTCATTTAAGACGGAAAGGTGCCTCAGAAATGACAGAGTAACCTATCTTAATGTTGCTGAAAACATCTATAAACCAAAAGAAATCTTTTGCACCCTTGAGCGCGACCCACACGGGCTGCGCCAGGTTTACCTTATCTTATCTTAGGCCTTTTCCTCATCGTCATAATGAGAAGTGATATTCAAAGTAAAAATCACACGAAAACTACTAAAGAAAATTGAAAAATTTAACAAACAAAAAAACTCAACGTCAGGGAAATTCGAACTATGACTGCTATTATTAATCAAAATGTGTAGAATGACGTCATGTTTGAAGAACAAGAAAGGTGATCAGCTTGCCGGTCAGGAAAACAATGTGCATAAACATAGGAATAATAAAAAAATAATTAGAATAAAAATTAATTAGAACAAAAACAAAGGCTATTTTAGCTAACGCAGGAAAAGCCAAAAAATATCAAGTAAAAAACAAAACATAAAAACTAACGCGAAGTTTGTGGGGCTCAAACTATATAGATGCAATGGTAATAGCGAAAGTGATATGGAGACTCATAATCTTTGCTAATCTCAGGACATTTCTCTTAGAATGGTCCTCGTATCAACACCCTACATTTTCAGTTAGATCAGTAGATCAGATTTTGAAATATCTGGTCTGGGACCTTTTCCTTTGAATGGTCCTCCATCCACACCCTACTCCGGATTGTCACCACAATTTCATCATTTCTTCACTCATTTAGATCCATTGATAGGTTTATATTTAGGTTTGGGACGTTAAAAATATAGATGACGGATCGTCACCAAAACATATGAATTTTCTTCCTTGTAGCTTGTTTAAAATTTTCCAACACTTTAATTCAGATCAGTTGATTCGTTTTAAAAATATTTGGTGTGGTGTTTGCCTTTAAATCCCTTAAATTGGTCCTCACGTCGACACCCTACTCCCGATTGCCACTAAATTTCACGCGGCACATCTTTGGCATATAGTATATGTTTGAACTCTTATACACATCTAGATGTGTATAAGAGACAGATCCGCTAGTGTAGCGGATCACCAAATAATGCTGAAATATAGAATACATGCAAAGTTGGAGGTAGCTAGAGGCTTGAGATTTAATAGGAAATAAACCCAATTGACATGACTCGAGGGCCCGTCCATGAAATCAGCGATTGTGATTGGTGGTTTGAAATCAGCGTAGCGGATCGAATCTACGTGTTAAATTTCAAAAACACTTTCACCCACCCTTCTCTTTCTACCAAATATATAAGGCGTGGATTTAGAAAGGGATATGGTAGTTGGTCTTGTCACTGAAAAAAACCCTCGAAGCCTGCTATCAACAAAAGCCAAATAAAATACTGTACTGTACATCATGATCTTAAACTCTTATAT
>NW_022709610.1:1112676-1117415 GCF_011630105.1 Anneissia japonica | reverse complement strand
GTTCAATGATGATAATGATAATGATAATAAAGTGAAATGATTACAAGATACATCAAATTACAATAAAAACTAAAACTTAAAAACCAATTTAAACAGCTTAAATTAATCCCTTCCTCTCTTCCCCTCCTTCCCTGTTAATTGAAAAGTTATCCCTCTTTACTTAAACTTTATATTGTAACGTTAAAAAATGCTTTTTAATAGTTTGTGTATCCCGTAATTTCTGCTTTTGATCTTGTCATTTTCTTCATGCTGTATTCTGCTAGTTTAGGTTTTGTGTATTAGTAATACAGTATTTTGTTCTTGTTTCTGTCATTTTTGTTGGGGTCCTCTACGGAAACAAGCCTCAGGGCTTACAGAGATATACTCTGCATTCCTTTCTCATTGTTTATTCTATTAATTGAATTTTGTATTTTCTGTTTTTATTAATTGTATTTTGATGTACGGTATTGGAGTGCAATAAATATTACAAACAAACAAACTGAATAAAACTGTATTAAACGTTACCCCTTATTTTCAGGAACAATACAAACTATTAAGTACTCTTCTTCCCTCCCTAAACAATGCAAATATTCACCCCTTCCCCTTTAAAATAACATAAAACTTAAACATATAAATAACACCAAAACAGTAATGCAGTAAAGGAAAAATGAAACTACTAAAATTAAAGCGAAAAAGGGAGAAAAACCGTTAAAATGAGCATGGAATTCAATATCCTACTGCGGAATTTCCAGGCTCTTTTGGTATATATTTGGCAAAAATTGTTGAAGATATTTTCATACTCTGTTATAAGTAACAACGATGAACAGCCCAAAAAATATTGTAATTTTAAGTCATTGTTTGCATCAATAAATGCATTATATAATTCTATATTGTCATGTAATTCTATTTGCAATTTAAAAGTTTCCTCAGTGCGTATATATTTTAGTGATGGGCAGACTTAGAGAAAATGGTCAATATTCGTGTCTGAATTTAAATTAGATAATGTACATTTCCATTATTATTTGTAGACCAATTTGATGTTCTGAAATTTAGTGGTAGCATATTTAAACAATATAGAACTGTATACCTTAAATATTTAAATTCGCAATTGAGTTGCAACATAGCATAAAGTAGAAATTAGGGTCAACGATGTATGTTCATTTTAATTATCCTGCTGAAGTATTTTATGTAGCTCATTGATAGTAGACCATACCTGTCTAATTCGCCATACAATACAGCACAAGGCGTGTCTGAATCATGGACACTAAGAGCGCGAAAATGAGATTTACGTTTTTGGAACAAACACAAAAGTCTTTGCTTGTTAAAAATTATGTTATGTTGCATTTATTTATCACATTTTATTCAGGTTCACTACCAGGTTATATAAATTTAAAAAGAGAAAAACAATACATATTTGAATTATTGAATTATAAAAGCTTTACATAATTATGTAAAAATTATTCAAAATTGTAATATATTGGTGGCGAAATTTACGGGAATTAAACATTGTGCCATCGTGGTTTCGGTGTATATATTTCTTAAATTCAGTTCCTGTAAAAGTTTTAACGATTAGGTCATTATTCTTCATAGGTGAATGCAGAAATATTAACTTCGAAAATTATACGCAATGCCACACCATCACACCTGGTCAGGACTGGAGCTATGAGCTGAAAGTGAACAGTGCTGAGTAAGTAAAAGCATCACGGTGTTATAGTATATTTATTGACTGCTCATGAGGGGAATGGTGAAATATATTACCCCGAGGTGATGTGGAGACCGTAGCCTTTCTTCCCGAGGGCCGAACGACCCGTCTCCATTATTTGTTTATCGTCCACTCGCTGATCCATGGAGGTCAGGGGATAATCTGGTTCTAGAGGTCGCCGTACTTCGCGATGTAGTGGGCCTAGAGTTTGCACATCGCGACCACTGATCTCTACTATAATAGCTGGATTGCTCATTGGCTGGTTTTAGTGAGGCCTAAGTAACGTATCATTTTAGACAAATTTCCTTTGGCATTTGCTTAGATATATTGTTAAAAATAACGATTCTTGCAACACTTTTTAATAATAAATTTGAAATTAACGTAATGATTATTATCATTTATCTACTTGATGTGACTTTATGCAGTTTAGGAAAGCGCAAGCAAAGTTTTTTGCGTTGTTAGGGGGAACAACGTCACTATAACAACGCGACTTAGTTCGCGCTTTTAAAAACTGCATAAACAGTCGCGTCTAGTGGTTAGATGGTCTGAAAAAAAAATTCCTACATTAAATTTAAATTTATTATTGGTATTGCAAGAATCGTTATTTTTAACTATAATTTAAACAAATGCCAAAAGAAACTTTTCTAAACTGGTATGTCAATTAGGCCCTCCTAATTAGGTCTCACTTTTTCTGTACCAGGATTGGCCGATGAGCAATCCAGCTATTACAGTAGAAATCAGTGATGATCGCGACAGGTCAAAAAAGTACCATTTTTTGAGGGGAATAGTACTTTTTGAGGGGAATAGTACTTTCTATTGCCCCGCTTCTTAACCAATCAGATGCCTAGAATCTATGTATGAGGTATATAATACATTATATAGGCCCTACTGTAATTGATCTCCCGCATTTCACATTGCAATCATCTAATACTACCTTATTGCTTTGATAATAGTATCTCTCTTCATATTTTAGTGTTCAAATTATTATTGAGCGACCAAGCGTAGATTTCAAAGTTGGCCCATTGAATAAGAATAAAAAGAAGAATTATTCTAGCAAGGTTGTATCGTGGACACCAAAAGTATCAGACATCGGAAAACACTTTGTACTCTTCCATGACAGGTAAGCTATATTGATGAGAATGACAGGTAAGCTATATTGATGAGAATGCATAACCAATTACAGGCAGGTATAGGCATAAACAACGACGATCAGACATATAAGAAAAAAAAATTTGGTTAGGAATATACTTTGACGGCGGATAAGTATTTATTGATCGATTTGCATAAACGGTGACGGATAGGCATACAAATCACGGTAGGTACAGGCCAGTTGCGCGTATACTATGTTAATAAACGTTATGCAGAGTACCGGTATATGATGTGGTGATGATTTACGAGTATAGCATAAATAATGACGTAGAAATAAACAAAAACGGGTGTGCATGAGAACGTACTTACTTACTTTTGCTAAGCCATTTTCCGGTCTGAAGTGATGATGGCCTTCCAGTGAGTCCAGTTCTTCATCACTGCTGGTAGCAGGGGCCCTGTCTAGTGTCCTCGCGCAACACGTTAAGATAGTTCAGGGTCCTTTGACACTGGTTCATTCACACTCCTGACAGTGGCCAGCAAATGCGTCTCATTCTGATCTTTTCAGACAGTCTCTCCATCCTTCTATAATAGCACTTGTATAGCATCCGTCCAAGGGTCTGGCAATTTTTTGGTGTTACTATCCAGTCCATATGTTAAAACAGTTTCCACAATTGATATAAATATTTGGTCCGTTAAATTCCTTGGTACAGTGGATTTCCAGATCTTCATGTGTTTGTTACAGCCAGTCCATGCTGCTGATTTCCGAGCCCTTACTTCATTTTCAGTACTCCCTACAAAGCTTCTGAGATATTTACATTCAGTTACACATCCTAACTGGATGCCTCCACAAGCTAATATTTGCCTTTGCTGGCTGTAGGTCATGAACTATTTCTTTTCAATTTGTCTTTAGCCCTACATCTCCTGTTCTTTCGACTATCCTGTCCAGTATTTCCTGAGCTTGATGTAGTTTCTCGGAGAGCAATGGTATATCGACTGCAAAATCCAATGATCTCTAGTCCTATTCGTCTACTTTTTCTTCTATCTAATCAATTTGCAGTTAGTGCATAATCTAGAACTACGATAAAGAGGTAGGGAGCTAGTGTGTCGCCTTGCCGTACACCAGCCTTTTTGAATCAAATTGTGTGGTTCCCCATCTTAAGTTATAACCTTCGTCTTGGTGTTACCATATACTGCTTTTACAGCATAGCTATTTTTGTTGGAATTCCATATGCCTTCATGATGTTGAACATTTTACCTCTATGGAAGCTGTCAAATGCTTTACTAAAGTCGATAAAGTTGGTAACCTGAGGTAGTTGGAATTCCTTGACTCCCTCTATAATTCTTCTCGGTGCTACAATATGGCTCATAGTGCTCCTTCTCGGTCTAAATCAATTTTGGTTGTTCCTCAGTAGCTTGTCTATCACTGGTTTTATCCTTTGTTGTATACCTTTTCAATATTGAGTACAAACTATGGAGTCAAAACAGGTAACAGGTATAAAATATTTAAACAAAGGCTTAATTTGTTCACGAAAACTGAAGTTTGTTTCACAAACTTTCTTGGTACCAGTAGGTCATTTTCTGGGTTTTTTTCTCTCTTTTTGTCTCTCTGTCTCCTGAGCGCTATGTGAATGCGCGCGCTGTGTGTTTATATGAGCGTGCATTCATTTGTTCAAATTGTTTGAATTGATAGTTAGCAGCGTTTGGTTTTTGTAAAACCAAAGATTATACTAGAAATACATGATTGAGCACTCGCATAGCAAAAGTGAGGCGGAAATTGGTCCGGACGTACGAGGCGCACTTCTCTTTTTTTAATGCAAGTTTTCTATACTTGGTCCAGACGTATAGGGCGCCCTTCTGTTGCTAGGTACAGAGCCGTAGATAGAGAGAGTTTGGCCAACTTGGCGCATGGGCGCCATGTTGTCACCAAACAGCGTGCGCGCGTATAGCTTTATAACATTTTATAAAACAC
>NW_022709610.1:1102782-1112670 GCF_011630105.1 Anneissia japonica | reverse complement strand
ATGCTGCATAAACTTTCTTTCATTATTCTGTTCATGAGGACAATTCAATTATGGGATTTTAGCATATCATTGTAAATATCATATACTGTATAATCATATTTACCTAACTTTGGAATTAATCAGTGACGTGCTGTATTATTTCGAGAAGATAAAGTTAGGACGATTCTTTATTTTTTTTCCGTTACGATTATCTTTTTGTTTTAAAAGTCTATCATATCTAGGCCTAGGCCTATATACCTAGTTGCTAGCAGCCTACTCTATATAGCATGAGGCTCCTAAGAAGAGTCAGCACTGCAGAGGAGAAAGGTTGGTTGTGCAGACAGAGTAGGTTTGTGAATCGTCGGCGATAATATTAATTTCGCCTGTAAATGAATGATAAAAATATTAATAACATGAAAGTTTTCTAATTGTATCTAGGCCTCTAGGCCTATGACTTCGTAAACTTTAATTTATGAAATAAAATATGCTGGTCATCTTCAAACCAACAAATAGCCTAGGCCTATTTGTAATCTAAACAATAAATCAAAGTTGAAGAATTATAGCATTGAGAGAATTGTTTGTACAACATATGCCTAATCATTCATAATCAAGAAGCTAGGCCTTGTAAGTAAAATAGCAGCATTCTCCACACTTCTGTTTATAATATTAGTGAGTTATAATATTGTAACTCTCTATGGATGTTACTAGATGAGTTCGGACTTCAATGAATGAGCCAGACACCAAGTAAGCTGGATGTTAACGGTTTTATTCTATACAAAGTGTGAGCCTCCAACAAGACACAGCTTGGCTTGTCGCGAGACTCCGCGGGAACATCCCATAATAGAGTCCTTGAAAGTTCAAAGGTTACAATATTATCATTATTTTATTACTGTATTATTATTATTATTATTTATTTATTTATTATTCATTATTTACTATTCATTGAAATTTTGATTTGTAATTTGTAAAACATTTAAACGTTTTGATTTAAAATATGTATTAAAACAATCAATATATTATAATACAATTAGGCATGGGGGCCTCTTTAAAATATATTTTTAACTTTAAAATCTTTAGTTGCACAATTAATTGATTTGTAAAGCACAATTGGGCATGTTTGCATAGCTCAGGACTCCTTGGACAAGATTTCGCTTTTATTGGAGGATTCAATTTTTATTTTTAATTATAATTTAAGCTACCTTTGACTGATACTTCATGTAGCTTTCTGGAAATTTAGTTATATAATTTAACAGCAAAGTGCAACATTGCATCTTTTTATAAATCATTGCTGCTTGAATGATTCTTCCTTTTTTATTTTTTTATTATCATCGTAATTAAGCTGATTTAAGTACTACCTTAAGGTGTTCGGCCGAAGAAGTACCGAAATTTAGGCCTGTCTAGGCCTAGAAGTAGTACCGTAGTAGGTGGATATATTTATTACCGCGAAGTGGGGCGGGCGGTACATGCCGTTTTATTTAATACGTGGATAGCGAGATTTTTCGATCGCCATGCGAAGTTAAAATATAATCCCAAATCCTCCTCCATTTTGGAATTTAAGGAAATTAATACATTTTTGTTTCTTTGTTGGACCGATTGCAGCAACCCCACACCCAACATAACGGTATTTCACATTATATAGCATTAATCATCAATAATAACTGCTAACTTCCTACCCTATCGCGTTGTTTTGTTTTGGTGACAACATGGCCGGTGTAAGTCACGTGATTGAAACCGAGTTGGCCAAACTCTCTCTATCTACGGCTCTGGCTAGGTATATCCAGACGCACACGGCACCCCTTTTCCACTAATGGAGGAAAACTTTTACTAAATCAGAGTCCGGTCAAACGATTCGGCGCTTTTGTGTCTGTCATTTTATTATTTTGATTTATTTATGTCTACTTGTTTGTATCTTATGGATAATGGCAACGATTTCAACCTCTGCAGAAGGTCACAGTTATGCAACGGTTGCAGAAGTTTTTTAGATCCTGCCGTACGTGGCGCCCCATTGTTTGTAATCCCACCATGCATTTCGGTGGAACTTTTTTTTTTTTTTGAAGATCTCTATCTTGTGTTTCTAGTATCTTTGGTAAAACATTTTTTCTCAACTGTTGTTTCAGTTGATCATCTTTTCTAAATTCTCTCACCCATCTCATCCCATTTTTATTTATGTGTCATGTAGCCGGTTTTTTGGTCGCCAGCCTTCCATTTTAACCCCGTTTTTGGATTATTCTGGGCTGTGTTATATCCGTTAGTAACACTGCGCTTCCGGCCACTCTTGTTTGCTCATTATTGTCAAACAATTCTTTCATTTTTCTTTTGGAATGGCTTACCGTATGTACACAAAAATATACATTTAAAACACGTTCACAAGTAATAAGCATAAGTCGTAACAATACAATTTTACAAAACAATTTCCATATTTAAATGCATTTTGACATGTGAAATAATGTAAAGTACGTATTTACTAATTAAACGACAAGTCAATGTTAAGAAATTTATCAAAATAATGTATCTGGGTTGTTCTTTTTACAGCTTTTTCAGAAACTATGGAAATCTTACCATCCTGGTTCGAAGTAAGTGTCTACTACGATATATATATATATATATGTATGTATGTATATATATGTGTATGTATGTATATGTATATATGTATGTATATGTATATATATATGTATGTATGTGTATGTATGTATATGTATATATATATGTATATATATGTATATATATATATATTATAGTTATATAGTTTTGCCTACATAGGCCTATATATAGGCCCTATGTATGTATATGTATATATATATATGTATACAAATGGGGGGGGGGTTGGGGTCGGATGCCCTCCTCCGAAAATGAGCTTTCCCGGCTTCTGAAGTGTCTGCTAATGACTTTTAAGTTTTCAAGGTTTTCCTCTCTTAAAAAGGGTCAGCAAATTTGTTCTTATCTTTATTACAGTAAATAGGCCTATTATGTGTGTATTTATACATAAAAACACATTTTAGTAGTTGCATACGGGGGTCCTCCCCCGGGAAAATTTTTATTCATATATGGCAGGAAATGAGCTTTCCCGACTTCTAATTTTCACATTGTAACAACAATATTTCAGCTCACAGGTCCTGAAAAGGTAGGTCTAGATTTTTCCTTTTTTTTTTTTTTTTAGGGAGGTTGATTTTTTTTTTAATTCTAGGGGGTCAGGACCCCCTTGACCTATCCAAATCTGCCAATGGATAAAATTGTGGCAGGCTTAAGGAATTTGTAATTCTCTATACAGAGGCAAACGTACAGGAAATAAATTGACCAACTATACACCTACGACCGAGACATGGCTCAAGAAGGATGATTCTGTTAGTTAGGAACCTTACACCTAATGGCAACTCATTAACCTCTCACGTGATGTTAAGACGTATGGTAGGGTGTTGCTGTTCTTTTAAAAAGTGAATTGAAACTTATTAGTTACGACACAGGTCTGTCATTAATGACTTTTGAGTTATCTGGTTTTACTACCATATCCTGCGATGTAAACATATTACTCATATATAGGCCTCCACCAACTCAGAGTAATGGCTTTAAAACGTCCGTGTTTCTCGATGAGTTTGACACATTTATTGATTGTTAACACTCTGGGTAGAAAAGTGCTAACTGCGGACGATTTTAATCTACATGTTGACACGTCTGAGGCTTTCTTCAGCACGTCACTGGTGCTACTCACATATCTGGTTACACTTTTGACCTTGATGAATAAAAAGTATAGCCGCGTTAGTCTGATACAGTTACAACAATATAAAGTATATAACAGCAGCACTTTTGAGACTAACAATATAGAATTTATTCTCTAGCTCTCGTCCACACAGTGGACTTCATCAGGAGACTCTTGACCTTATAATTACTTGTGAGGAAGATGACCTCGTAAGACATTGTAGTGTCTCCACTTTTTGACCACAGTGTGGTGTTGTCTCTTGTCATGTGAAGCTTCCTAAACTTCGCTTTCAAAATTATGGTTTTGAAACCTGTAAGCTTAAGAAGTTGATATTTTATTCTATCACAATTATTTGCTACCTTGTTTTAAGAGTGATTTACTCTGTCCAAATAAACTGGTTATGATTTTCCAACAAGCAGCCAAATATAGATTGGACAAGCATGCCCCTATTGTGTTTTAACATGTACCACAAGACCTCATCGTCCTTGGTATAACAATGCTACTCATACTGCTCGATGTCCTAGACGTAAACTTTTGTGGCGTAAATACAAGAATTCGCACCATCGCCAACTCTCTATTGAACAACGAAAGCTGGTCAACAATGCGATGGATAAAGCTAAAGAGGAACTGGTAAAGTCTCAACTCAGGGCAACTTCTGGATACCGTATCAAAGCGAGCATCACGCGCATTAGACCACGGAGACCTATACGTCCAGAGAAATCCTCAGGAACTTTCTCTCGCACACACACCACTATCATATAACAATATATCTATAAGCTCTACTTCGGTATTGAGCACTCTCCTCCTGATGACCTTGAATCATCGGTCACCGAGGCTTTGTTGGGAATTCAAATACGATTAAAGCTGATTAAACTAATTCCTTACACTCGATTTTTCTTCATTTAGAGAAAACCACACCACCAGGTGTGTTACTAATGGAGTCTTATCCTTCTCCCAACACTGAAGTCACCCCAGATAGGAAGTGGAAAATCAAATTTGACAAAGCGGTAAGTTTATTATAAACAAATATGTTTATACAATAAAATATACAGTAGTACAAAAAGAGGTTCGATAATTTAAGCAGCAACAAACTAAATAAAAATTGTGATCGAAAATGGTAAAATATTTATTTATGATTAGTATCAAATTAATTGAAACCAATATAGTATCACTCCGTATAGTGGACTATAATATAACTTAGTGGTATCAACTACCGTAATTGTTATTTGTTCTATCGCCAAAGGGGAATGGGTTTTTTTTTCAAAATAAGTTAGATCAAGGACTTATAACTGGTTAGATTGGCTCTTGAGAAACTCAGAGAAATGAATTAATTTAAACTTGATGTTATCTTGTAGGTTATAAGGCCAATAAAGCCAGCGTTTATAACTGTCATAGACCTAAAAACTGAAAAGGTAGCTGCTAAATACGATGTATCTGACAAAATGCAAGTTAAAATATCTGAGAAGTATCCTAACACCTTGGTAATCGATAGCCCATACGATAATTTAAAAGCAGGCTCTAAATACATGTTGAAGGTGGACGCGGGAGTGGCTACAAAAATCTGTGATAACCCTTGTGCTGGGGGAGAATGTGCATTGGTAAATAGTATCGAAGCGTCATGGCCTATCAAAACTCGTAAGTATTTTTTCCGTGCATTACCAAATTGAATATCTAATTGGGATTTGTTTTTCTAAATGTGAGCATGTATTGGGTAATTTTCTAAATGCAGGCTCCATTTTTTTTTTATATGTTGTACAACAGCTAACCATACTTTAGTTTAAGGGCAGGTTTCGTTTTATATGGTTGCATAATTATTGAAATTGTATTCCATGTCGTGAATGGAGAGAACATGTTAAATATGTGAGATTCCATTTTCATTTTACATCTGTTTTGCTTAAAGACTTAAAACAACATTGAAGGCAATTCGCAGGCAGTTTACTAAATCTCTTAAGAAGCCTTTCAAAAATATTTTACACGTTGGATGTCTTGCTTTTGGGATAATGATAATGATTTCCATCGTGTAAAGCTTCTTTACATGTAGACTCACTTGCCGTCAGAATTATCTTAGACATTTTGGTTTGTAATCTCTCAAGATCTTCTATGTCTACTCGCTCCCTATGGAGAACTGGCATAGTTTAATTAGGGGTGAGCTAAGGTTTTCCAAAGGGTGCTTCTATATAATGCTGTATTATATCCTATCCCTTTATCGTATTTATTAATTTACCTTTATCAACCTTTGTTAAAGAATTAAGATTTCATTTTTAAAGCCAGGCTCTGGAGGGAAATAATGTTTTGTACAACTCATTTTTCTAAGACACAAAAACATGTATTTGATCACAAACTGGGGAATGGTTAATCAGACAATTTTTAAAATATTTCAAAACTGGGGGTGGGGGAGGATGTGGAAATAGGGTGGTTACGCTTCTTCCCCAGTTTTTAAATATTCACAAAATTGAGTAATATGTAAACTTTGATAAATATAACCATACTGTTTTGTACAGTCTCTGACAATAAATAATTCAATTAAATGCAATGTATGTATCCTATTAGTATGTGTCCCTTTCTATTACATTCTTAACATATTAATGGTCAGATAAGGTCCTCCTAGACACACAACACTACATTTAGAGTCCTGGTTTTAAAAAAAAAACACATTTTTATTATTGTTTGCTCCTATCCTTATCCCTTGTTTTTGCTAATTACTATATATTTATATATATATATATATATATATATATATACATATATGATGAAGATGTATCCACGTGTGTTTCGAACATAAAATATAATACAGCATAACAGCAATGAAACTCAAATACGTAAGATGTTGATTTTAGAAACACTAAAATGTATTGATGCGAATATTTCGGCTATTCCTGTATCCTTTGTCAACGACTGGCATAAAATGAATATTCTGAGAGAGAGAGTTAAATGGTTAAAATATACTGTACAATTTGAGAAACAATAGTCCAAAGCAAGTCGGCATACTACAAAGTCTTAATATGTGTACAAATAAACAATGAAAGAGAGAACAATTAATGATCAAGTGGTGGACTGTGGGAGGAGGAGCTTAACACCCGTCGAGAGAAGCCAATCATTTTGTAGAGGACTGCTTTGAAAAAGCATTTTTACTGTTTAAAAGATTCAAGATTCAAGAGGGTCTGGACTCTGGCAGGAAATTTCTTGATCCGCTTCTGGCCATAGATAGACCCACGATCGATAAGTTCAGTTCGCACAAATGTTTGTTGCTATGATTATCATGACATCGAAAACTGGGCTGAATATTCCAAAGCATCGAAGGTGTATTTCATTGAATGACTCAGAAGATCGGCCTTTGAAATTAAAGACAGGGGAAAAGTTTCCCAGTTTTGCATTAAAAAAAATTTGTATTTTATTGGCCGTCCCCTATTATTTATTAAAACATCTGTAATAAGACCTAGGACCAATTTGTTAAACCAAGAGTTATACAGTAGTGACTACAAATAGAAAACAAGGCAGAAACTAATACTGTATAAAGCAAAACAGATTGATGAGATTATATCAACATTTATCGTTTTCTTTATCTAATTTCTACTATTCAGCACCCATGCCTGAACCCACAGTGGAGTGTGGTCCTTCTAGTCTGACCGTGTACGTCCCACTTGCTTATGTAGAAGGCGTACCAGCTAATGCGCTCAGATTCATCGATAGCTGCTATGCAGAACCATATAACTCCACTCACTACAAAATGACAACAGGATTCGAAGAATGTGGCACTATAGCTGAAGTGAGTAGACCAAATGGGTTTAGTAACTGGGGTTTCTACTTTTGTTACCAATTATTGTGGTACAACACATTTTTCTGATCATCATTACTGGTAACTGGGAGCTCAATTTCACAGGTATAATCAATATAAATGCCATAGAACCTGTGTGTTTTCGACAATTTTGAATTTTTAATCAATACGTCTAACACTGCACTGATGTTAAACTAAATACTATTTTTACTTTTATCTGAAGGAACCAACTCCTGGGCGGCTAATCTTTAAAAACATTGTAAGCGACGTGCCTAAAGCAATTGCAGAAGGGCTCCCAGTCACCAGAACTCAGCGGACAGTCAAAATCAATGTTACGTGTGAAGTCAAGGGTATAAGTTACTACGATGTTAGCTTCACGCCATCAGACGCCATGGAAGCATTTGCTGTTGAAGGAAAATCTAGGCTCAACACTTTGTTGAAACTGTATGAGGACATTACATATAGCCGTGAATACAGAAAAGAGGATTTACCAAAATCCGTTAAACTGAAGCGTAGATTGTTTTTTGGTCTAGAAGCAGTGGACAAAGCCAAAGCTCTTCAGATAATCAGTTGCACAGCAATTCCAAGACGAACGCCAAGATGCAAAGGTGAACGGTATACATTTATTGAAGATGGGTAAGCACATTCAACTTATCATTTGCGGCCTATGTAATTCATCACAATAATGGAAAAATAAAATACATTATGGTCCTACAGTGAATAAAATTATAAGAATCGTAAGTAGGCCTATTTTTTTTCTCATACTGGTACCGAATCTTTCTTTCAACATTTTTTTGTTTGTGCACAGCAAAGTTATGTTCAATCTTATTATTATTTAGTATATTATTTTTTCAAACTGTTTGGATTACATTAATTCAAATTATGCGTTAGAGTTTGCATGGCTTGTCTTTTTCTTACACAGACCTTTACTGTTTTAGTGTTTGTTTTTTTTTTTTAGGAATGGGGTTACGTCATCGTTGTTTTAATATGATTACCATCACAGTTATTTTAACTATGTGTATATTTATTAATATTGACAAACATTATAAAAGTAAATGATGAAGACACATGGAATCAAGTAACATGTGATTATTATTTGTCCTAGATGTCCCGTGGACAGCACCTTTCGATTTGAGCAGACCAACTCAGGATATGAGAAAAGGTTTTCGATAAAAGCATTTAGCTTTTTGTTTTACAGATCAACAGAAGAGGTAATAACATGTTTAGCACTTCGATGTTGGTCTTTTTGTGCCACCATTTTATATTTGAAATTTTGCGAAGACATCTTTGTTGGAAGTGTCCCATTTTCCGCAGGTGGTGTGTAAGAGTTGCCCAGGTTCAAAGCAAGTTGTGTATGCACTGTTCTGGATCTTTCAAAAGCAGCATTGTCTGCATAGAAGAGTTGATCCACCATGGAGGTTGCAGCACGGCCCGATCGCCTACCGTCCATGCAGTGGCGTATGTTGATACACGTGTCTAGTTGAGATGAAGTTGCACAGCGAAGAACATAGGCAAAGTAAAGAATGAATATAGATGGAGCTAGGATGCATCCTTCCCGGAGACCTGAAGTTATGAAAAAGGGTTCAGTAAGATCACCATCAATCAGTAGTACTCTACCTTCCATACCGTTATGAAAATTTGCGATGATTTTTACCAGCTCAAGAGGTATTCCAAGTAGCTTCCAAGCAAGCGTAATATCCACTGTGAAGAACGCTTTTGCTAGATCAAAAAACACAATGTGAAGATCATTGTTTTATTCATTTTTTATGTAGGTTTTATTCTATGGTTGGTCAAATATGATTTAGAACTAGTGACGAGTTTGCCAGCGACAGAGAGTAGGGTGATTTACCCAGCCCCTATTATAGTATTGCATGCATGGGGGATGCATTTCTTTTTGAAGAGTTTGATTATGTTCCCATATTTGAAACCGTGCAGGAAACTCTCGCAACGCCATATAGAAATAAACAGGTTATACAGGCGCGTCATGATCTCGTGTCCCCCATATTTCAGCACCTCAGCTGGAATACCATAGCACCGAGGACTTCAAAAAAGAGGTTCTTCCTTCAAGTTGTTATTTCATTTCAGCTTGTGGTATGTCATCGATAATTGAGTCATCGGTGGTTGATAAATAGTTTAACAGAGCCTTCAGTTTCAGTTTATTGTTTCACACAATGAATACACTATCAGAACATGTCATATAATAATTTAAATAGTAACATGGGTACATAAATCCAAAATAACAATATAGAGCAGTCTAGAAGCAATCTATCTTCTGTAAATCGCACACCAGAGGAAGAGTTTATGGAGGAAGGACCAGAGCGATTCTGAAGGAAGACGACTTTGATTTAAAGGCAGAGTGATTTAGGGAGATATGTTCTTGAATTTCGGCGTTATTCTCATCGAACCAATAACAATAATACTGTATATTTCAGTCTTATAT
>NW_022709610.1:1099591-1102633 GCF_011630105.1 Anneissia japonica | reverse complement strand
CATATATACACAGCTTTTATTTGAATACTGTTTTTATCCATCTATTTATTGTTTTTATGATTTTAGGCCTATCTATTATAATGAATTCATATTTACATATGTACCAGGTTTATATATATTATATTTTTTATATTCGTTATATACATGTTTTAGTCTAAGATATTTATTCTTTCATCTTTCAGGTTTTAGTGAAATGTAAAGCTGCGATTTGCAATCCGGATGACATGAGTTCGCTTTGCACGCAGGTGCTTACTAAACAATGTTCAGATGCCATCCTCAGAGCAGGCGTAAATGATGTGATTGCAGATGTTACGCTGCCAGTCAGTGGTTAAATATTACGCGACATCCTATTTCATCCAAATCCGAAACATGTTCCCATAACGACGAAGATGTCATTCTTTTGTTTATCCTAAATTATTGATTATTATGATACAAGTATTACTCCTACAGTGGGGTCATACATTGACTACCGGTACTTAAATGACGTAATTTATTAGTTCGCATGTTTATAGTTCTAAAGTAATTATGTATGCCTATAGAATAGTTGATTGGTATAAAGATCAACGAAAGCATTAACATTCAGAAGATTCTGCTTTGTTCACTTTGATGTTCCAAAAATAAATTTTAAATAAAAATAGAAAGGTGTAGTTTGTGAAAAGACGTAGTTATCGTTAGAAAATAAAATCTATTTCAAATTGCAATGTTGATGTTTTACTTGGTCTATGTAGCATAGAAATCAACAGTTTCATACCAGGGAGCAGTCATACGTTCCTGGTCTTACTTTCAGGGTTTTCTTTTCATCATGTCATTGAACCACAACATACACGCAGTAAAAGCGAAGGCCAGGCAGAAGGAATGAAGGCTCAGCTAATTTTCCTCCACATTTGGTCCGAGTGTGGTGGAAATTCATAGGCGCCTTATATCAACATTTCCATACTCAATCACATGGCATAATAAAAGTCTCACCACTCGAATATAAAATTTCTGCAAAAAAAGACGTAATTTATTGATCAAGAGTTACAGATGCAGAAAATCCAGTTTCCGAGATGCCATGTAAGAATGTGTGAAACAAATGTTCTGTTATTATTGACTACCCCAACCAGGGAATTTAACTGTTCCCTGCTCCAACCAACTAACTTTATGTGACTAAAATATATTAGCAAACTAATCTTACAATAACAGTACATTAATAATTTGGTGCTAAATTAAACGCCTAAAATGTAGTGAAGCTTTTAAATAAAAGTAGAGTTAAAACTATACTTCAATTTGGATATCTTCCAACCGTGCACAGCGCATATCCATCTTTCAAAACCATGCTACATTCATGCCACGTTCTAATAATTATTGTATTTAAATTTAGTTATAAAATGACACTTTTTGTGATATTTGTCTAGCCATTTTACTCTGACGAAACTGTCTGGAATAATAATAAGGGTAGGTTTTGTGTATTATTATAAGTAGCAGACGACGTTTAGATAAAACATGACAATTAGACAATTATTAAGACAATGAATCATATTGCCCTCTCATCGAATGTAGTCTGGAGTTATTTGCAACTTAAACTATGATTTATTTCAATCAACATTAAGCATAATCTGTTGAGTCATCATAAAATACTATTACTACACTTTTATTGTTATGATAATATGTTGAATGTAATGTCCTGAGATTTAGGACCGCGCCTTTTCCGGATAATTTAAAAAAAAAAGGAATAAAGTGAAGTTTGTATTGAAATAATATTAAATATAACATTAAACATAACCAGGTTTTGAGTCATTATAAAATATAATTACTATATTTTTATTATTGTTATTATAGTGAGTGCTTTCATATTATGTACGATGATGATGAAGACTATAATGATGATAACAATATCGACGATGACGATGATAATGATGCTGACAATAATAATAACAATGATAATAATAATAGTAATAAATAATAAAAATTACAGTAAAAACATCTTGTATCTTTTACCTTGAATTATAAAATTATATCAGACTATTATAATAGTACTTAAAATAAGAAAGTTTCTTGCTATTAGTTTCGAATTTGTCAAGAGGGAATTCGTAATGTCCATGGCAGAAACACTAACACAGTCAAACTTTTTGTGAAAAGATTTAAGAGTGATTTATTTATTTCTTAATGGCAACAAACTAGTGTCAAATAAAATATCGTTATCAGCAAATTTACAGGTCATTTTAAAAGATTAATAATCTGGTCTTTTATTGGGTAATGAAATGAACGACAAATTTTTGTAGAAAATACAAACTTTTTAACATTTACAGGATCCATATTTCCAAGACATACGAAACGGTGGACGTAGTCTTGCTTGTTCCACATTTCAATTTTAATTTCTTACGTCTTCTTGGAAGTTGAAATCGCGAAGCTCTTAGGAATGGAAGAATTTTTTCACAGTAGCTAGGTTCACATTCAGAGTTTATCATGATACCCATCAAGCCAGTAATTTTATGTGAACCTAGAATCAAATGACGTGCTCAGTTTAACCGCCTTTATTGGATCTAGTGACACATGTTGATGCATCATGGTTAACATGGTAAATTAATTCATGAGATAACCAATCAGCCTTCAGTTTATTAAACAGATCCCGACCTCATTGGTTGTGCTTCTGGTAGTTTTTTTTTTTTTGAAACACTGCACATATTAGCATAAATAGATCATGATGGTTTCTACAGGGAGACGTAAATTTTTACATCTCCCTGGTTTCTATATGAACGGATTTCTCTAACATGCTAAAGTTATCATGGTGAATAGATCCTAATAACTTTATCACAAATAACTTGTGAGCTGTTTACCTCTGTCAAATTATCCTCTTGTCTTTCCATGACAAATTGCATTAAGAACCTTGGACCCGATAATAGGCCAAGCGGTGGGGTTGTTTTCATCGGATATATCTTCTATGGATGGAAAGGCTGGTGGATGCTCCAAAATAGATAATAAAAGAGGAACAAGATCTTATAATTCGAATCAAACATAGTTCACCAACGAAAGTTTCTTACTATAATAGAATGAAAAAGAGGT
>NW_022709610.1:1092226-1099441 GCF_011630105.1 Anneissia japonica | reverse complement strand
TATAAAAGAAATATCATTCTTCCGAATGTGACTACTTTGAATGATGATTTTATCACACAAGGGTCTGTCCTTAATCAAAGTTTATTATTTTCATTAATGATATTTAAGTGTATAATTTTTGTGATTCAAATGTACTTTGTTCGCATGATATCAATGACTTACGTAAACAAATGAGTTGGATAAACCTAATATTATGGTTTATGGTAAATAGATTATCACTAAGTGCTGTTTATATCAAAGATATCAACGTTAATTAAAAATGTATGTTAAAAAAATTTGTATGTACATTAATTGATCACCAACTATTAAATCAGAAACCAAATTGTAAACATATCATGAAAACTATTTTGAAGGTATAGCATTTACTGCATTAGTATAATTGACAACAACGCATTCCATATGTATACAATTATATAGGTCTATATAAATTACAAGCAATGAAATAAAGCCGTGATACTAGACCAACACAAGCTTTAAACTTAAGCTTGTCAGATGTAAAAATATGTACTTGAATAGTTGGTAATTACAAAATATGTATACGGATCAAATTAGATGGGTGTGAAGGGGTAGAGTGAAAGTCCCCGTTCCGCAACAATTTTAGCCCACGACCCAAATTATATGTTAAGCAGTCTGACGCGACCCATCAAACCCGAAGTGATTAAAACGTCCGTCGTTTTATACGTTTGAGGGATAGCGGGAAAAACCACCCACTTTAAAAGATATTATCACCCACACAATCTCTATGTAAAAGCCATAGAAATGAAATTATAACTTTAAATTAAATCATTTAAATAATCACGTAAGTTATTAAATTTTCCAGTAAGTTCAAAATTTTTAAAAATTAATGATTAACAGACATTTTATTACAAATTCCTAGTGCTGCAAGAGATTTATGGGTTAAGCGAAGACATACATACATACATATAACTTAAAAATGTTTTCTCATTATAACTTGCAGCTGAAAGCCTAAAACATTGAAATGAACAAAACTAATACTTTAAAGTTGTCATACCTGAAGTACAAATATTTTGATAGTATATTTTTAACATGAAACTGTGATAACGCACTCATAACAAATAGTAAACTCAATCACTTTTCACACTTAAATTGCACTTTCGTTTAGTGAAATTCAGTTTGTTTGCCTTCATTCTTGTTAAGTAAAGTTTTCACGATCTGAAGAGATTATGCGACCTATCAATTTTTTTTTCGCGACCCATAGGTTGCGGAACAGAGGTATAAGCAACGTGTAGAAGTAACTACAGAAGATGTGTTCAAAAATAGTCGTTAATTACTAATACCGTAATCAGAGATATCATTTTTTCCATCTTCATTTAAGAAATGAACAAAAAATGGAATGTAATGTACTTAAATTGAATTCATTTGCACTTAAGTGGAAATGGATTCAATTTAAGTGCTATACATTGTAATTTCACTTAAGTTGAATTGAATTCAACTTTTAAGTATAATTAAATTACACTTACTGTAAGTGCAATTCAGTTGATCTAATTGAAACTTTCAAGATAGTTTAACTAAGCCACAAGGAAGACATTATTCTGGGTTTGAATTTGAGGGTCATTTTAAGTTCCAACGTCCCAGAACTAAATATCTCCTAAAAACTAATGCCCCTTTCCCACATTCACGATTTTTGTTACGACAGAGCACGATTTTTCAATTTTGAAAAATCGCAATAGCGTCGTCATAAATGTCGTGGTCAAAAATAATTCATCGTATTGCATCGTACTGATCTTGATGTCATCGTGATGGAGCACGATTTTTTTGGAATGTTCCAAAAAATCGTGCTAAATCGTACCCGTGAAAAAAGATCTTGGTCTACCGCAGCTGCATCGTGTGAGTGGCGTAACGTTGTCGTTGTTTGCCATGACTGTGTCTTGTCCATTTGTACTACCAACAACACCTATGACAAGCCAAGACGTCGCAGCGGTGCTGAGACGATTAGATACGATGCCACCAGGATACCATCAAGACCGTGGTTTATGTCACATAGCTCTGTGTCAGAAAGGATTTTCAACACATTGAACAATTCCTTGCTCACTTGGAGAAAGTTTCTGAAGCCTCATGGGTCTTCTCTATTTAACTCTACTAGTAAGTGTTCATACTGTCTAAAATATGGACGACGTAAGAGCCATGACTGTACCCATACACTTCGTTTAGGCCTATGCATTTGACGTGACCGACGCCTACTCAAATCTATAGCAGCCAACAAATTTTCTTCTTCTATAGCAGCAGCTTGCAAATATTGATGGTGTTTGAACAGTGCGCATTTTTGTCATGTGATGTTTGTTTTTGTGATGTGCGTCTTGTTAAACAGTGCTAACGTCGTGCTTGCGTCTTTGTAAAATCGTAGTGACGTCAAATTAAAATTTTGGTAATTCGTAGTACGTCATCACAAATCGTAACTCTGTCGTTATGATTCCTAAAAATGTCGTCGCACTATCGCATTAGTCCCAAAATACATCTTGACAGAGTCCCAGTAGCGTCTTGATGAAACGTAAAACTTGACCTTTTTGAGTACGAATCACTACGATAGAGCGCGATTTTAAAACTTTTCAAAATTATGCTCCATCGTAGAAAAAACCGTGAATGTTGAAAAGGGGCATTATCAATGAATCTAAATGAAACTTTATATAATACTTTTTCATGGTCCAATAAAAAAATTTATTGGTGACGATCCAGAATATGGTGTGGATATAAGGACCACTCAAAAGAAAATGCAGAGCAGATATTTATAAAACTGATAACTAATCTGAATGAAATTTTTGGAAAAGTTTAACCAAGTTACAAGAAAAAAATTATTCAATTTTGGTGACCATCAGGATGCAAATGTGAATGTGAAAAGGTAATGGGTATTTGTATTGCCTTTCCCTTGCTGTTTGAAGCGCAAGTCAATCCTCAATTATTTAGGTAAACAGTGGCAGGCATAAAATACCAATTTTAATTTTAATAAATTATTATTCAGGAACCCCATGCATCACAATTGTACAGTTTCACAAACAAAAACTAAATAATACAGATTACAACAATGAACACAAGAAGGAAAAGGCAGAAGAAAGTGACAGTTAGGCAAACAAGTAAGTCTTAGAAATATCCCTAAGGTCAGTTGGAAGATTATTCTAAAGTCTAGAAGCATAACAAGGGAATGAAAAACCTCGAATATCTTGTTATAACTTGGTTTAATGAAATGTACAGATGATGAGAAAGGTGTTGTTCATGCAGGGATACGTTGGTCAAGAAAAACCGCATACAAAGTTTGGAGAAAAACAACTGAAACATTGGTATACAGTCAGCAGTGGCGGATCCGGGGGGGTTCAGACGAACCCCCCTCTGTGAAGAAACGTAACAAAATATAACTGGGTTCTGGCTTACAAAAGGCATGTTAATCTACCTAGGCATAGGTTGGAAGATCAGACAAACTAAGCTTAGCCCATCTTGTTTCCAATTAAATAAATTATACACACTGTTTTTGGTTCGCCGTGTCGTATTAATTTTTGTACAAAAGTGCGTTCTACAGGCCTATCGGTTCATCGATCCATGGACGAAAGACATATCTAACTACTCAATGTTGTTGGAAATCAAATAATATATTGCCTGTCTTTTAATTTTTCCTCTTAGTACGCCTATTAAAGAGATAAAGTTACCTGACCTTTTCTGAAGAGGGGTAAAACCTTGAATTCTGAAGAACTTAAAGGTCATTAAAAGACTCCTCAGAAGTCGGGAAAGCACTTTTCTGGCCATCTAGGAATAACAATTTTTTTTCGTTTTTGTCAAAAAGTGTCTATAGTGGTGAATTATGGTTTTTTTAAATAAAGTTTCAAAAATTTCTATTACAAAACACTTGATCTCAAAATATTAATAATAATAACTATTAATTATCTCTGTTTTTCATTTTGTTATAGTTAAATCAATTTATTTTGAATTTACCTTTTGTATATATTTGTATTGTATTGTCATTGTATTTGTTTTTGATGATGGAGTAAGAGCAGTTTACTGTTTGGGCTTATGCCTATTACTTACTCCTGGCAAGAATATTGTATGTATACTTTTTACTTTGCCGAATAAATATTATTTATTTATTTATGTGGAAAATGTAGTTGATTAACAAAGGTTACAATTTTTATTTTGAAGACTGCATGGTCTAGAAAGTGTACTTTTTTTATGGGGCAAGTTTCCATGGGCGGGTTTTCTAGGGGCGAGTTGACTGCCAAAGATTGTTGCCATAGTGTCATTTGATCACAAGTGCGAGACATCGCAAGTGTGAGCCAGCGAGCCATGACGTCACGACAATAGATACGAGACGTTACTCGAGTTGTGCAAGGTATCGGCTGAGAGATTTGTGTAGTGCAATTCAAAAAAGAACTATAGGTCTAATAATGAATTATTGTGATGTTAAATAGACAATGTTAGCTATCAAGGAGCGACGTTGTTTTTTATTGGGACCTTCGTCCCTTCAAGACTAGGCCTATACCATCCGAGCTAGTCTAGGCCTAGAGTAGGATAAGGCTAGTGCGGCATGCAGACGTTGGTACGTGTTGGTTAGTCTACAAACGTCGCCTAAAGTAATTGATTTTACCCGGCAGAACGAAAGAAGGAAACTCCGCTTTTCAGTCGTCTTAGGCCCTTGTTTTTTGACAAACAATGACCTTTCAGAGGTCAAATTGCTGTCAAGAATATGAATTGGCTGCTTCGCAGCAATGAGTTACAATAGTCAATTCGTACAAGGGCTTTAACTGCCGCATGACAAGTATCTTGATTATAGAATGGTTAGTCATGGTGCAATACAGAAATTATTAAATTTTGGTGACTATCCGGATTCGAATGGGAAAGTCCAAAATGGTTTCAGGGTCACAGTTTGGAATGTCTGCGTAGTGTTGTCTATTGTGTACACTAATGTGTAAGATTGAAATGTTCCTAATAGTATCAGTTATGCGCTTAATAATGAAAATAAAGATTGGACCAAGCAGGAAATATAAGGAACACCTGCATTAGTGTCTTTGAAGTATGACCACCAACATTACTGGTAAATGCTGATCAGGGAAAAAAGGAAATAATTGAAAAGACAATTTTTAAGCAAAACTATAGTCTTTTAGCTTATATTTTGGTGAAAGTTAAAACTTCTAGACCATTTAACTTTCACTCAGACGTCCCCATAGGTTTACTCAAAATTGATTGGTTAATTGATCATGGAGTTGTTATGTTTCTGAAACAAATAACATGTATACAGTTAGCCGACAATGGTCCTCCAATGGAGAAATACATCTGTAGAAATAATTGATACCGATATTCCTATTAACACTGAATAACAAAAACAGACAGCAGTGTTATTGTGATTACAGGAGGTACCAATTAGCCATTGGATCTTGAAACTGATAGGATATACTATCATCAAATATGAGCATCAAAATAACATAAATGATTAATAATAATAGAATAAAAATTAAATATGCAAAAAATGAAAATAAAATGTCATAATGCTCAATATATCTAATACTTGTTAATCGGACATCCATTTCATGAAATTGGAAGGCAAAAAATCATGCCTAAACAACAATTACTAGTTTTAAAAACTGGAGATATCACAACGTTACTATCTCACTTTGAAATTAAATTTAAATTTTGGAAGCAGTCTCACTTTTAACTCCGCCCCAACTAGGACATCACAATAAACACAACTGATGTCTATCGAATGTGGGCGTGGTCGATGTAGCCACATGGGATTTACCCTTAGTGGTTTTATATAGAGCACCGTAATGAAGACTGGTATTTCAACGTCCACAGGAAAACAACAGAGTAGGTGGACAATTTATTCCACAAGAAATACATAGGCCTATTCCAAAACGAAGAGTTGTACTCAGTTGACAACAACATGTAAGTTAATAAATGATCCAAAATTTTCTTTTCAAGATGTCAAATACTTCATCAAATTTCTTTGTCAGTTTGATGTTTATAGAAATAGTTTTAGCTGAGACAGTTATATAAATTAAATTATAAGTTACATAGTTGTTGATTTTAGTGATATTTGCAGGGGCGGATCCAAAGATGTCGAAAAGGGGGGCCGAAAGGGGGGCCGATCGAGACAACAATGTCCTAGGGGGTCCGAGGGCATGCCCCCGCGAAATATTTGTGTTCTAGACGCCCGAAAATAACATTTGAGGCGTTGTGGGCTATCATTTCTTTCTTTTTCTTTCTTTTTTTTCTTTTTTTTCCCTTTTTTTTTACCTCCCAAAAGGGGGGGGGGCCGGGGCCGGGCCGGCCCCCCTAAATCTGCCCCTGATTTGTGTATGTGATTAGGTATGTGTTCAAATGTTTACAAATGTACTGATTGCAAGTATTTTTCTATTGTTTATGTCTCTGTTTGTGCCTAATTTGTTACCTAGGTATTCGCCTGACATCCAGTTAAACATCTGTAACAGGCGTTCAGTTTTGTTTAATCACTTTTAAGCCTATTTCTGTAGGTGACATATAATATTGGGCATTATTTGTTAAATATTGGGCATTTATGACCTTTTACTTTCATTTTTTTTGCATATGTCATTTTCAATTTACACTTGCTTCATGATGCTATTACCATTATTCCTTGTTTACATGATAGGTTATCTTTTAAATATTATCGATCAATTACTCTCATCTCTGTCATCTATAAGATGGAAGGAATAAAGCTAGATTTAGGGCCTACACTAGACACGATAACGACACGACAACGACATATCATCGTGTAGTTTGTGTTCATCGGGTGGATTTAGGATTTCCTAAATAACTGTTCTCAGAATGTTATTTACGGTCCAATAGCTATACCCAATAGGTTAAAAGTTACAATTGGAGTGCCAAAAGCCTCCATACTTACTCTTACTTCATTTTACATGTATGCAGATGACACTGTTATCTGCTAGAAGATGCTAGTAAATGCTACACACACTCAATTGTAAAGCTCTTGATAGTATTAGAAAAAAAGAGCTGATGATTCTTAAATAAGATTCTTCACTTTGTGATGATGGACTTTTTTTATATACTCAAATACAGTTGATAAATTTCAAATAAATCCTTGATGAAGAGCCTGTCCCAGTTAGTGACAACTCTGCCAAAGTGTTTGGTAGTTCGTGTAAAAGATATGCACGGTCTGCTTGGAACAAACGTTGCAATATAAAACACTCCCAAATGTTTATGAATTTGTGTTGTTCGTTCAACTTGCTTTTACTTAAA
>NW_022709610.1:1089352-1091940 GCF_011630105.1 Anneissia japonica | reverse complement strand
TGTATATATGTATAGATATATATATATATATATATATATATATATGTATATGTATATTCATTAATTTTTCTATGGATTTGTTAAGTTAATTAAGTTTTGATAAGGGGCTTTCAAATTTTGTGCTTGTGCTTTTTTGTAATTTTGTTGGTCAATTGATGAGTGCCACTGTAACAAAAGTGTAAGTTCAATAAATTATTAATTATTATTATGGTTAAGTTTGAATGTGGAGAATGTGGAGCAGTTCTGTAGCGATCCAGGCAAGGAGTTCCAATATTTAGGGCCAAAGACGAAGATCGTGACTAAGCGGGACGATTGTTGGTGGTACAGTTTTGACTGTGTAGTGCAATAATTGAGGATACGATTATTTTTAATAAATTTGTTAGCAAAGGACAATGGACTGCTGCAGATTCAACAAGAAACATAAAATTGCCAACACTAAAATCATATAAATCATAAATACTAAACAACCTTAATCTAACGAAGAGTTCTGCCAGCCGTGTGATCCCGCCATCCAACACCACAAATGGCCCATTTCTGAATGAGGTGAATTTTTACGTGTTCCCCCAACTGAGATTTTCGTCTATTGTTATCCATAGAAACTTGGTCGAGATTACACGGCTTATAACAGAGCAATTCAAAAGAATGGGGTCAGGTAAAGTTTAATCTTGTAAAACTGTACCTATATCTTGTTTGGTTTCCCCTACCCCATAGTTGTGATTTTATATTTTAATCAATTTCCTTTAATACTTAATAGGGTAATGCATGAAAACTAGTAATCATTCAAGGTGGGTTTATTTTTCAAAAACTACCTCCAAGAGTACCATACTCTATGAAATGTGTTGTATTCATATATATTCTGAAGTTGATGATGGCTGTAGCTACAGCATATTTGTAAACACATTTTCACTTTCTTTTAAGCAAAAATGTGACCTTTTGACCTCTTATGACGTCATGGATGACCCAATTATTATTTGATTCATACTATTTAGTAGAAAGGTCTTACCCAAAAGGATGACATTAAGTATTATATATTTGATTACCTAAAACTGTAGTTTATAGCTACTCTATTTTCCCCTACCCCAAATCTTTCCAAAAAACATAATTTTTTTTTCAAAAAATGCATAAAAAAAGGACCTCGGGATTTTTTCTAGCCATCATACCCATAGGTACCTAAAAAAACCAAAAATGTGTGGATGTGGAGGTACATGGTGACCCACTCCTTCCCCTCCCCAAAAATAACATTAATATAAGAGACAAATTAAATCCTGTCTGCAAGGTAATTCTGGAGCCACTCCAAGGCTTTGCCTCGGATATTATAATAATGGAGTTTCGAAAGTAAAATATCGTGGTCGATAGAGTCAAACATCAGGTTACAAGAGTTTATGAAATTTAACATTCTAATATAAACAAGTTTCTCAAGAATTTTAGAGAACGACGACAGTATGATATGGGACGGTAATTGCCTACATCCATGGGATATCTGTTTTTGAATACAGGTGTAACTCTAGTGGATGTTTTCATTGCTGAGGGAAATACACCTGTAGGGATGGAAAGATAAAAAATATGTGTAATTGGTGTATAGGCAATTACCGTTTAAATCAATCGATAACTAATATCAGTTCTCCAGCTGTTCTTGTTATGCAGATTATTGACAATATCAAGCACTTCATATAACACTGCTCTTGCGAGGGCCCTACGACACATTAAAACATAACAATAAAAACAACTTAACTGCTCCTAACTAAAAGCATATTCCTTTTTTTTTAACAGTCAACACCGGTATCTAAGATTAAAATTGCTATAATTTTGTTGTTTGAGAGGGTATAACTGACCTGACCAATACTATCCTTTTAAATATCTTCCCTCTTGCCCTCATTTTTTCTATTTTTTATTTATCTATTTTCTTCTATTTTTCATTTATTTTTCTTTCTTTTTCTTTTCTAAAAGTTAATTCATCAATTTCATTAGGTTTTTTTGCGATTTTGATCTTAGTTGAATAATTAATGGTATACATTTAGTTCATTATTTTATGATTATGAAATCTACGATTACTGACTATTGTTTCTTGTTTAAACAGTGTGTAAATTGAAAGAAAAATGAATAGCTTACGTGTAGTACTGATGGCTCTAGTGGCCACAGTTGTCAGTGCAGAGCATTATCGAGGTGGAACCATCAGTTGGGAGCCAACTAAAGACGGTAAGGTAAGGATATGTATTTATATCATTATATATACTATCGTATACAGTAGGGCTACTAATTTGAGTAAGGAAACATGTTTGTTACTCTTTACCGCCTAGGCGCCTGCACAAATTTGGATGAAATAATATTTTTACTATATCGTAGTTTCAGGCCTTTTCCTAAAGAGCATTCTTTACATCCTATTTTTCTATTTTAAATATATCATAAAATAATTATTTTACACTAACATGCATCTACAAAAAATATTGAACATGGATTTGTTACTACAAAAGCACACAAATTGCATTAGTGTAGTACAGTGAAAAGTGGTATGGTAACAGTATAGGTACTGTCTCTTATACACATCTAGATGGGTATAAGAGACAGAGGGTAATGCATGAAAACTAGTA